>NW_025536087.1:0-69570 GCF_020615455.1 Coregonus clupeaformis | reverse complement strand
ATCGTGAAAAGGGCCTATTGGAATGAATGGCAGTAGAGGCATAGGTGATGCATTTCCTGCTTTTACTTATGCAGGAAAATAAAAGTAAGGCATGTGATATATCAGAAATTGTGTAATAGAATTATAGTCAACCTAAAATATAGTCATATAATTATAAATGTAGTTTATATGGGTTTTATTTATTTTTTAAATCGGTATAAATAGCCTCTAAAATATATGTAAACAGACCATAATTGTATCAGATGTAATGTTCTTGGAAAGCTGTGAGTGCTATTATAATTATATTAATAATAATTAGGTGGGTGCTTACATTTGTCATATTTCACACATGTACAAGTGTGTATTGTACACATGTGAATTGGAAATTAGGTTTTTGCATATCCCACTCCCCCTGAGACACCATCGGAGAGCATAGAGACATTATCTCACATTTCTTTTAAACTAACATTTCGTTTTCAACAGCGGAGATTTGTATAAACCTTGCTGTTTGTCTCTCCGACATTTTCAACATTGTTTTAATATTCAAATTCGATCTCCAGCTGTCCCATAGTAATGAACGTGTCGGGAGTCGGGACGAGACAGACAGGCAGGCGTTTCTCTGCCAGCTGAAATCAGCTGGCATCATTTTTATGGATATATACAAAGAAATGTAAATTTAAAAAAGGTCAAACGTGCAGCTAGTTTGCAGTCTTTACAGCTTCAGTTTGAAGTGATTATGTTAGCTGTGTTGTTGGCTAGCTCCTCTGAACAACAGTGTCCTGACGAGTGAGCACATTTTCTATGCCAGCGAAATCCGCCTCACTAGCTCATTGTTATGGATGTATCCAAATAAATGTCACTAGAAAACAGCTTAAACAAATGTAAATGCAGCTACTTTGCTGTTATTCTGGCTGCACTTTTTGACGTGACTGTAAGTTAGCCTTAGTTGGCTAGCTAGCAAGCAAGGGATAAGAACGTTGCCAGCCAGTATGGCAATGGAACATTTAGAACAAAACGACTGGGTCGCGTCCATAGATACAGAACAAAAAGACTGAACGACTGGGTCGCGTCTCTCAGCAATCAAAACCAATAGAACGAACGAGCAGCCGGCGGTAGCAACCCTAGATTTGTGTCGGGACTATATCTTGTGGAAGGATTAAATAGTATGAATACATTCATTAAAATAACGTATTTAATGAAAATATGTCAATCATTATTTGAATATATTGATAACCCGTTGTATAAAAGTGATAATTGTCACGACTTCCTCGAAGCTGCCTCTCTCCTTGTTTTGGCAGGCTTCGGCGTTAGTCGTCACCGGCCTTCTAGCCACTGCCGCTCCTCATCTCATCATTCCATTTGTTTTGTCTTGTTTATTACACACACCTGGTTCATATCCCCTCATCAGTACCTGTATAAGTGTTCCCTCTGCCCCCCTTGTCTTTGTGTGTGATTGTTTATTGTGGAGGTTATTATAGCTCGGTGGAGCTATTATATTTGTATCACCGGGGATATTCACCCGTGTGCCTTGTTTTTCTCCAGTGCTATTTACCGCAATGGAGTTTTTTCCGATCCAAATCACCCCCGCCACAATAATGCCCTCGAGTTGGTGTTTGGAGGATATGTTGCTATCGTTTGCTGGCCCTCAACCCCCGTCTCAGGCCTAACAACACCTGTGCTAATATATCCCTCAAACACCGGCTTCTCGGGCATTACCACTAATTAATTAGAAAATGTATGGAATCACTCTTCTAAAATTGGCTGGCTAGCTAGCTAACAAACATACAGTGCAGATAAATTCTTCACATTCATTGTTTTACACAATATCTTATCACAGCACTGGCAAATCGTGGTTGACCAACTCCCCTGACCAAAATGGCTGACCTTTAATGTCCCATTCTAGTATTCTAATTTGTAATTCTATGATATTTCTTACTGGCTGCCACTTTTTCGGGTGGCTTTGTTAACCCAATAACCACAGAATGTGCAATGCAAAGCAGCATTGTCCCCTGTGAGAGCAAATTTCTTTAATACCTGTTCTCATATATTCTATGACATTTATCTGACTATTTTTTGCTTATTGGCATCCTGGGATTTTTTTATTCTAATTTACCTCATTAAAAGAGGTAGGAAAAGTAGGAATAGCAAAACTAACTAGTCGCTAAAGCTGGCGTTACAGGGCAATAACTAAGGTCAACGCTAATTTGACTCGAAGGAGGTTTTCTGATTAGTGTAGCCCAGGCTGCAGCATTACGGTGCATCTGTCAGAAGGATGCCAGCAGAAAAAGCGTTGATTTATGTCAATTCACAAAAATAAGTATTTCATCTACTTGTCTATCGATTTAATTCACAAGTCATGTGACAGGAAGGTCAGACCGAGGTCAACATAAGGTTCCTCTGCCCTTATCGGCTGGACTGAAGAGCCAGGCCTGGGCCTATTATAAATATATGTGTCATCATCACACAAACTAATCTGACAGCCGACCTCATAAGTGTAGTTTATAACGCAGTTTCGGAGGAGAGCTTTAAGCTTCAGACAACACAGCTAATCCACAGCAGGAACTTCCATATATGGGCATTGTCTTCCATTGAAATTCAGCCTTGGAGCTGGAACTCCATATATGGGCACAGACTGTCATATTGGAATGTGGCCCCGAGCAGGAAATCCATATATGGGCCCAGACACCCATATTGGAATGAGGCCTATCAAGAAACTCCGAATATGGACACAGAGCTGTGACCATGCCAATGCTCACCTGCATCCAGTCTTTATAAACACCCTGCTGGGAGGCCAGCTACCAACCTCGGTCCACGACCAGGGGCGGCCTCCCCATCAACCTCACCCCTCCAGGCGCCCTGTGCAATGGTGGCCAGCTCAACCCCCGGTCGTGACCAGAGGCTGGCCCCCTGTCATCAGGGGCTAGCACAACCTTGGCTACGGCCATGGATTGGCCCTGCCAGCAGGGGGCAGCTCAACATCGGGCCACGACCGGGGCTGGCCTCCCCAACCACAATCCATGCCAAAACCTTCATACAAAACTCTATGAACTACTACCCCTTCCGACATGTTTGTCAGATGGCGAGAAGACAAACTTGTGAAAGCAGACATGGTTTGAATCAGTATTACATCAGTATAGTACAGCTAACAGTAACAGGGCTTGGGGATTGGCTGTGCTATGCTTCACTACCATTCACACCACTGACTGATATGCTGCACACAATAGTGATGGGGCGCTGTCAAGACTTCTACTATCTATGCCGAAGCCAAGGACAAAGCTTCAACACTAAAGAAGGCACAGATAGTATAACCTTTGAGCAGGCAAAACTTCCCTTTATGAAGAGCACTCAGATTCTATTAAGCACCACTTAAAGAACGATTCCACCACTTTTCAACCTTATAATTATTAATTATCTCAGCACGTACCAGTGTATACATATTTGAAAACTAACCATTTATTTTTGTTTTGTAGAAATAAATAAAGTTAAAAAGTTCTACCCGATGACATCTTCATAAGTAAAAATATGTTGAAAACACTGATTTTCAAACACTGAGATTACGGTGACATGGGAGCAAGAAAATACCTTCCCTCTGGCTAGAAACTCACTGCAGGTTTTGAAAATCACTGTTTTCTTCATTTTAATCCAACCCTGTGATGTCACAGAGAAGCATTTTTTTTAGTACCTTTCTACTTATCTTTTTAACCAGTGGCGGCTGGTGAAAAATATTCTCGGTGGGGGCTGTGCCATACTTTTTTTTCCTGTAACCATCGCGATATATTTAACACAAACTGCAGGACAGCAGTGCTCAGTGAAACATTCAGTAATTATTTAATGCCAATATTAAAAAAGTTGAGGCATTCTTACACAAAAAACATATTACACAAACCCAAGCCTTTCATTTGCATTTAAGTGAACTTTTTACCATTGGTAGTAAACAGGCAACGCAACAGGCATGCTGTCAGAACAGAGTGGAAAGTGGACAATAACATGAAATTATTATAAAGTTTATAGGAAATCTTACACTGTATAAAAGGATGTATAATATAGAAATGGATATCAAGTGGATGAACTCAAACCTTTGACTGGAAGAATAGCATACAGTATTTTATGATCATACTAAATGTGACTAATTGTTAATGTGCTCCAGAACTGCAACAATTAATTGATACAAAAACAACATATATACAGTAATATTAGCAAAAGACACTATTAAGACTTTCTAGAGTACCATATATAACTGGATTTTTATGCTAAGGTCAACTATATACAAAGAAACATGCGGCCAGAGCTGCTCTGTGTGTGTGTGTCTGTCATCTTATTTGTACAGGAATTTTGCCCGTCTGTCCTTCTGAGTGGCAAACCTCTCAATGACCCTTTGATTAAAGTCAGGAATGTCCCCGACAAGTTTCTTCTCCATGGAGAGCATGGCCAGAGCGTTCAGGCGATCCTGTGTCATGCTGTTTCTCAGGAAGGTCTTGATCCTTTTCAGTGTAGAGAAGCACCTTTCTGACTCAGCAGTTGTCATGGGTGTGGTGATGAGGATCTTGAGGAGGCTGGCAGTCTCTGTGAAAGTGCTTTCCGAAGGTTGTTCTCCATGAAGAACTGGTACAGGGGCACTGCACCACTACAAGCCTTGAACTCACTGTTCTCATAGATGAGGGACAGTTCGGTTTTTGAGCTTGGCCTTGTTCAACATGGGGGTACGCCTCCACGGTTGTTTCCCAAGCGCTGTATCGGGAACTTCACACTGTGTTGTGGGAACAACTCTCCGTGCAATAGTGTTGCGCTGATGAGGTGCTGGGTGAAGGAGAACTCTCTTTGGCATGACTCAGGATGGTATCACATACCTGTAAAAGATACATCATCAGCTTTAATTTGCAATTAAGCTATTTTGATGCAAGTGATCCTGACTGACACATGCCTATGTCCAACTCAAGTATATGATTACCAAGGTGCTGATTGTTCAGGGTTTTGGCTACATACTACCAGGCCTGAAAAAAAAGTTCTATGGGGAAACACTGACAATTACATCACAACTTACCTCTATAGCCAACCTCTGTTGTTCTCCTGGTCCCAGCATCCTCCGTCGCTTGATGGGCTGTTGCTGCTCGTCAGATGCGCTGTCCCCACACAAAGAGGGAATTGAGGCCCTGGGTCCAAAAAATAAAGTTTAATTTGATAACTTGCAATCAGACTTCTTAGCTCACTGTAATTCCCCCTCAACACACAACCAGTGACTTATATATATATATATATATATATATATAGACAGACAGACAGACAGACAGACAGATAGTGTGTATATACACACAAACTATGTCTAGTAACTGCTTTTAACCTGTGATGTACATAATTAACTGATGTTATTACGTTTTAAAGCCTTTTTCTATTACATTTGTGAGAGGGATGCAACATAATTTTGTTCTGCTGTGCACTTAGCAATAAAGTTAATCTTCAATAACAACTCAGGCCTCTTCTAGAAATTGACCTGGTGGACACCTGAATAATTATTACAAACTGTGTAGTACTTTCCTGCATTATTATCAACGTCTGATTGTGTCTTTTTGGACAAACACTTGTTCTCGTGGTCGAGTAACAACAACTGCGCTCCTTGAGTGACGGGGTGGTACTTGGTGAGAGAGGGAGAGACGACCCAAATTGCGGAGTAAACTAGAAAAACGGACGTTACACATGGCGGAGTGGCATTACCACATTTAACAAACCAAACATTGAAATACCGTTATAGAAGGTAAAGTAAAAACCCAAACTGGTCTGTGCATCAATACCGGTATATAGTAATATATAGGCAACATACCGTAAATCTGTATCAATTATGTATCAGTTTTACATGTGACCCATATCAAATTTGCGCATTCACACTGAAGGAGCACACAAATGCAATGCTCATTTGGCGTGATTGTCGTGGTAACACAGGTGAAAAAAAATCCTGAATGGTATCCTAATGGCAGCCATTTTGGTTAGGGAGAAATACAAACAACTCTACTGCCATACATTCCAATTAGACTGAAGGCATACAGTTGTGTCCAAATATATTGGCACCCTTGGGCTTTTCTTAAATAATTCCCTATTTCTTCTAAAATCAGTTGAAATTTGAGAGGAAAAAAATGGGTCTCCACACCTTTAATTATATTTCTGTAAACTTAAGTTTACAATTGTAATTTAGAAAATATAGACAAATGTCATGGACTAAATTATTGGCACCCTGGAGCTAGTACTTGGTTGCACAGCTTTTGGCCAAGATAGCTGCCAACATATGCTTATTGTAGACATCAATGAGCTTGCTGCACCTTTTCTGCTGGCAATTTGGCCCATTCTTCAGCAGCAAACTGCTGTAATTCTTCAATGTTTGAGGGTTGCACTCCACCAACTTCTTTTTTCAGATCTTGCCAAAACTAATGTGGTCCCGTGTAGCTCAGTTGGTAGAGCATGGCGCTTGCAACGCCAGGGTTGTGGGTTCGTTTCCCACGGGGCCAGTATGAAAAAATGTATGCACTCTTAACTGTAAGTCGCTCTGGATAAGAGCGTCTGCTAAATGACTAAAATGTAATGTAAATGTCTTCTCTTTCCTTTTAAAATACTAAAACAAATATAATTGTGACGGCTCTATGATAATCACTCACTTTGATGACCAGACACATTTAGGGCTTTTAAACTGTTGTAAGTGAACTATTCATCTTTCTAACAGCATCTTTATCAGCCAATAGTAAATATAGTTATTTACCTGATTGTTAGCATGCTTTCTGTGAACCTCTGGACAAGTGCTTTAATGAAGACAGGGTCGATGTTCCTCTTCTGCAGCTGGCTGAAAAGCATGTCCACATTTGGCATGATCTTGTGGAACAGTGCCAGGAAAAACAGAAAGCCTCGTCTTCGAGCATCCTCACAAAGCCCCCGCCTCTCTGACAGTCGGGGCATCAAAGTTCCCAGAGTCTCTGATGGTCTGGAAACACGTTAGGAGGTCATCCCTGTACTCGTACACAGTGTTTACAGCGCGACTGTGGAAGTTCCACCGTGTTGTAGAGGCTCTGGGAGTCTCCTCGTGCCCACGCAAGGCCAACTCAAAAGCCCCACAGAACTTCACACAATCGATAATTTTGGATAGAATGTGCCTGTTTTTATCCACCTCCTCATTGTGTTTCCTCACCGCAATCCTGTGGCCGTCATCCAGCTGCGTAGCAATGTTCACCCTTCCTAATACAGCTAGCTTTACAGAGTTGTCCATGTGTGCCCTGGTGTTCTCATGTTTCTTACCTTCTCTGACAGGTGCTTCATATCCCCTCACTCCCGGTACCTGTCCATGCTGAATCTGACCCCGTTGGTTTTAAAAAAGCAAGCACGGAAAGCAAAATAAAGCATTAGCATCAGTGCACCCAGCTAGCCAAGCCTTCCTGGTGTACCAGCTACGGGAGAAGCCGCGATATACTGCTTCCTTTCTCGCTAGCCTGCTGTCTGATTGAGAGGTCAGGTTGATCTGGGCCCAGCTCTTTCACCCCGAACTTTCTCTGACAAAGTTCTCCTCTCAAACGGATCTTGGAGGAGAGATTTCACCGAAGTTAGGGTTGGGTCTTGGAGGAGTAACGTTGGCTGTCGCCATTGTCGTCTAGTAAAAATGGCGCCACTGGAGCCCGGTCCTTATTTTATCAGGGGCGAGCTTGGAGCGATAAAATAATCGCCCTCCTTGGATTCGAATTAAAATCGCTGATTAGCTACATTTTATGTCATACATTCATATCTTAAATTAGCAATTGGCTTAACTGCTACGTAGACCCGCCTCCTCGGGGCACTTTCTGTATCGCCCAGAGCTGACGAGGCGTTTGACAGGCAGAGGAAAGGTTGCGAATATGATTTTCTATCATATCTTACACATATTACTGTGTGCATTCCATATTTCAAACACACAAATATTGACATACTGATGTTTTTATAATTATTATTATTATTTTTATTTTTTTATTTTTTTTTTTAAAAATAATTTTATTTAAGGGGGCGGCGCCCTAGCGCCCTCTATCGGCCAGCCGCCACTGTTTTTAACCACAGATCATAGAAACGTGCCGTTTTCACATACAGTATGTAGACACTGGTATGATGCTGGAGATAATGGGGTTGAAAAGTGGCAGAATTGCCCTTTAAAAAGAGAAGGTAATTTTGGAAGGTTATTCAAACTGAGTGGATTAGAATTTCACACGAGGGTCAACTTTAGTGTCAGCTACTACATGAAAACGCCCATCAGCCGAGGTCTAGGCAATGACACTCATGCCAGCACAGCAAGATAAAATCAAATCAAGCTTTATTCATACAGCACATTGCAGACATGGAATGCAACGCAATGCTTTACAGGAAAAAAACTAGATGTAGAGAAAGATCAAATAGAGGTATTATTTACAGCTACACAGACTGTATGCCTCCCCTGTAAATACAAAGCTATATTAAGAGTTTTTCGGGCTCCTTATATGTTGCTATGCCAAACAGGTTTACAGTACAGAGTACAGTGTCCTAACGTTTGGCTCTGTGTAGCAGCGTTCACTGTGACACTTTACCCTGTCTTTCCCATCAGAGGTATGCAAAAAAAAGATGCTCTCGAGGTATTGTGGGGACAAAAAGAGAGTTTCTCATACAGCTCCCCGGAACATGGATTGAGACAGTAATTTGAGTCCTAGTAAGGAGAGTCATTTGCAGTCAGTGTACGTACATTGGTGGCATTTATGTTGCGTCTGCACAAAGACACAGACTGGGGACGGTTGAAGGAGTGGTGAAGAGCTGTGGTGTGCGAAATTGAAGATCTTCAAACACCATGTCACAATTCTGCCCAGCAGCTACCCCCAAATAGACGCCTGGCTATTACTGATGTGACTCGGGAGTTTGCCATCATAAAAACAGGGGGCAGCCAGGTTGCTAGGCAACAGAGGGGACAGCTGTGAAATCTACAGTAAGCAGATGTTCGATGTAATGGCAGATCGGTTGTTTTATGAGGGCAAAGAGATTTAAAATGGATGATTTTGACAGGTCTTTCAGAGAACTGAAGTTACTGCAGTGTAACCTATAGTGTCGGCAGGTAGCTTAGTGGGTAAGAGTGTTGTGCCAGTAACCATAAGGTCGCTGGTTCTAATCCCAGCCGACTAGGTGAAAAATCTGTTGATGTGCCCACCTTAAGCAAGGCACTTAACCCTAATTGCTCATGTAAGTCGCTCTGGATAAGAGCGTCTGCTAAATGACTAAAATGTAAATGTAGTGTCCTTGCTGTGCTGTGTCGGCATCTCTGGATGTTGCAAGGCTCCCTCTCTGACACACACACAGGGTTTCATGGCCTATACCAAAGTCACTTTAGAGGGCATGCCGGCAATCCATTCCCCGGCTGGGATCCAATATGTTGCTGTGATACCTAGCAACCTGAGAAGAGGAGCTGTTAGAGGGAGTGGAGCGGGACTGGGCCACGTGCTGAGCTGAGGAAGGTAGAATCACTGTGATAACATTGTGAACCGGTTTGCAGGACACACAGACTAGCGCGAGGCTATTGGCACTCTGCACAATCTATTTTAAGAGCCCATTCTCACTCCCTCCATTAATCACACAGTGCAGCGTGAAACACTCCCTCCCACAGGCGCACATCCAGACACATCATAGATCACGGAGGCGCAGTGTGTGTTTGTGTGTGTGTGCTTGAGAGAGCTTGATTGCGAGAGCAAAGATTTCATTGTGCATAGCTTCTAATAACCACAGGGAGGCGACAAAGTTATATCTAGACTATTGTAGTACATGGGGGACTTTTATTTTGAAGGCTGAAGGAATAAATTGACCCGGAAGTGATTCGTGAAGCTACAGTTCAACAACATGAATACATTTTAAATAGAGCACTTCGAGATAAAGAAGTTTAACTACAACAGGTAGCTATAGACGGATACATTGGAATTATGCCATTAGCTTAGTACAGTGGTTCCCAACCAGGGGTACTAGGAGCCCTGGCTACTTTGCCTATCCACAGGGGGTACTTGAGTAGACTCATGAGACCATAGGCTTTTACTGGTAAAATGCACATATGGGTGGGGGTAACATATGGGGGTACTTCAGGAGTACACTACTCTGGGCAGAGCAACATTTTGTTGGTGGTACAATAACCGAAAAAGGTTGGGAACCACTGGTTTAGTAAACTTGCTAGCTAGTTACACGTTGATGTATCTTATCAGCCACAATCTAGCAAGCTAGCAGTCCTTGACAGTCAATGAATTAATGCATGATAGCTTAGCAATGCTAGGTTAATCTGCTATTAAACAATTTTAGCTATCTAGCTAGCGTTAGTTAAAGTGATATAAAACGTTATGTTATATTATCCACAATTTAATCATCACACTCGTGATGCTGAATTGGATTCTTAGCTAATCTACTAGTAGCTAGCTAAATGAATTGCCAATAGCAATAAACAGCTCTTGCTGCTTAGCGGGTTTGCTTGAATATCTGTTTTATTATTTAAACTTTTTCGAAGGTTCACATCCCGGGCCGCAATGGCGCACATAACAATCAACCAGTATCTCCAACAGGTAGTCATTTTTCTATTTTATCTTACTGGTTATCAAGTGAACCCTTCAGTCTGCTTCCTTCGCATAAACTTTCATTTAGCTATTCTTTGTGTTCACAATGTTCAGCACTAGTCGCGCATGCTCAGTTCACACCATGTTACCCTACCTCTTCCCAGGTGTGTGAGGCCATTGATAATCATGAGGGGAGCTTTTGTGCAGAACTGCTGTCATTCAAACACCCACATGTGGCTAACCCACGTCTCCAGGTAAGGCTATACAGGCTGCCAGAACCTTCCATGCCTTCAAGTCCTGCTGACCTGTTACACTTGTATCTCTTCAGATTACACCCTCTGTGTTTTGCTCTAACAACATGACTGTATGTACGTGCCTGCAGCTCGCCAGTCCAGAGGAGAAGTGCCAACAGGTGCTGGAGGTCCCATACGATGAGATGGTTGCAGCACACTTGAGGTGCACCTATGCAGTGTCCAACCACGACTTTGTTGAGGCGTACAAATGTCAGACATTGGTGGTTCAATATCCTTTTGGCATTTCTGGAGATTACTTTGGATACATTTTCTCATCACTCCCCGTCCCTGCCTGACAAATATATACAGTGAGGGAAAAAATAATTTGATCCCCTGCTGATTTTGTATGTTTGCCCACTGACAAAGACATGACCAGTCTATAATTTTAATGGTAGGTTTATTTGAACAGTGAGAGACAGAATAACAACAACAAAATCCAGAAAAACGCATGTCAAAAATTTGACTTAGTACTTGGTGGCAAAACCCTTGTTGGCAATCACAGAGGTCAGACGTTTCTTGTAGTTGGCCACCAGGTTTGCACACATCTCAGGGGAGATTCTGTCCCACTCCTCTTTTGCAGATCTTCTCCAAGTCATTAAGGTTTCGAGGCTGACGTTTGGCAACTCGAACCTTCAGCTCCCTCCACAGACTTTCTATGGGATTAAGGTCTGGAGACTGGCTAGGCCACTCCAGGACCTTAATGTGCTTCTTCTTGAGCCACTCCTTTGTTGCCTTGGTCGTGTGTTTTGGGTCATTGTCATGCTGGAATACCCATCCATGACCCATTTTCAATGCCCTGGCTGAGGGAAGGAGGTTCTCACCCAAGATTTGACGGTACAAATAAAGCCCGCAAAGCATAATGTTTCCACCTCCATGTTTGACGGTGGGGATGGTGTTCTTGGGGTCATAGGTAGCATTCCTCCTCCTCCAAACACGACGGGTTGAGTTGATGCCAAAGAGCTCGATTTTGGTCTTATCTGACCACAACACTTTCACCCAGTTCTCCTCTGAATCATTCAGATGTTCATTGGCAAACTTCAGACCTGCCTGTATATGTGCTTTCTTGAGCAGGGGACCTTGCGGGCGCTGCAGGATTTCAGTCTTTCACGGCGTGGTGTGTTACCAATTGTTTTCTTGGTGACTATGGTCCCAGCTGCCTTGAGATCATTGACAAGATCCTCCCCGTGTAGTTCTGGGCTGATTCCTCACCGTTCTCATGATCATTGCAACTCCACGAGGTGAGATTGACAGTTATTTTGTGTTTCTTCCATTTGCGAATAATCGCACCAACTCTTGTCACCTTCTCACCAAGCTGCTTGGCGATGGTCTTGTAGCCCATTCCAGCCTTGTGTAGGTCTACAATCTTGTCCCTGACATCCTTAGAGAGCTCTTTGGTCTTGGCCATGGTGGAGAGTTTGGAATCTGATTGATTGCTTCTGTGGACAGGTGTCTTTTATACAGGTAACAAGCTGAATTAGGAGCGCTCCCTTTAAGAGTGTGCTCCTAATCTCAGCTCGATACCTATATAAAAGACACCTGGGAGCCAGGAATCTTTCTGATTGAGAGGGGGTCAAATACCTATTTCCCTCATTAAAATGCAAATCAATTTATATCATTTTGACATGCGTTTTTCTGGATTTCTTTGTTGTTATTCTGTCTCTCACTGTTCAAATAAACCTACCATTAAAATTATAGACTGATCATTTCTTTGTCAGTGGGCAAACGTACAAAATCAGCAGGGGATCAAATACTTTTTCCTCACTGTACATGTACATGGGCTTATTAGGGTTGCAAAAATTCCAGAAATTTTCAATAAATTTCCTGGTTTTCCAGAAATCCTGGTTGGAGGATACCGGATTTCATACTTATTCCCTCCTGATTCCAGGGAACCTCCAACCGGGATTTTGGCAAAACCAGGGAATTTATTTAAAGTTCGCAGAATTGTACAACCCTACATAGGCTACGTACTCAAGCACATACTGTAGACTAGTACATTTCCAAACTGTTCTGTCATGGTTTCTCTGCGGTTCCTCCTTGACTTTCTACGTCATTCTTGAGGGCCTTCCAATCTCACAAAGAGGAGAACTGGTAAGGATAAGCATGCCAAAAATATCAATTTGGCCTTAATGTTTTTCTATTCTACATATACACGTCTGTGGGATAACTGCTCTATATGTGCTGTTTAGGGCCTTGCCAGTGATGTTCGCTGTTACGCTGGACTTACGGATATTTGCCAATAATGTAAGTGAACATAAACAGTTGTGCTCTAGAATGCCTCTGATCCAGTGATGGATAAGTCATGTCCTATAGGAGGGGTTTGATGATTGTAGTGTTATTGTCCAGGCGGAGCAGCAGCTCCTGAGGAAGGGAAAAGGCAAGCTGGGAGACATGCTGGAGAAAGCTGCTGAACAACTGATGGGCTGTTTCAGAGTGTGTGCCAGCGACAAGTGAGTCTCACAGGACATGGACACTATTGACAGCATATTAAACTATATATCTCACAGCATTGGACACTATTGACAGCATATTAAACTATATATCTCACAGCATTGGACACTATTGACAGCATGTTAAACTACATATCTTATAGCATTGGACACTATTGACAGCATGTTAAACTATATATCTTACAGCATTGGACACTATTGACAGCATGTTAAACTATATATCTCACAGCATTGGACACTATTGACAGCATATTAAACTATATATCTCACAGCATTGGACACTATTGACAGCATATTAAACTATATATCTTACAGCATTGAACACTATTGACAGCATATTAAACTATATATCTCACAGCATTGGACACTATTGACAGCATATTGAACTATATATCTCACAGCATTGAACACTATTGACAGCATATTAAACTATATATCTCACAGCATTGGACACTATTGACAGCATATTAAACTATATATCTCACAGCATTGGACACTATTGACAGCATATTAAACTATATATCTTATAGCATTGGACACTATTGACAGCATATTAAACTATATATCTCACAGCATTGGACACTATTGACAGCATATTAAACTATATATCTCACAGCATTGGACACTATTGACAGCATATTAAACTATATATCTCACAGCATTGGACACTATTGACAGCATATTGAACTATATATCTCACAGCATTGGACAATATTGACAGCATATTAAACTATATATCTCACAGCATTGAACACTATTGACAGCATATTAAACTATATATCTCACAGCATTGGACACTATTGACAGCATATTAAACTATATATCTCACAGCATTGGACACTATTGACAGCATATTAAACTATATATCTTATAGCATTGGACACTATTGACAGCATATTAAACTATATATCTCACAGCATTGGACACTATTGACAGCATATTAAACTATATATCTCACAGCATTGGACACTATTGACAGCATATTAAACTATATATCTCACAGCATTGGACACTATTGACAGCATATTAAACTATATATCTCACAGCATTGAACACTATTGACAGCATATTAAACTATATATCTCACAGCATTGGACACTATTGACAGCATATTAAACTATATATCTCACAGCATTGGACACTATTGACAGCATATTAAACTATATATCTCACAGCATTGGGCACTATTGACAGCATATTAAACTATATATCTCACAGCATTGGACACTATTGACAGCATATTAAACTATACATCTTATAGCATTGGACACTATTGACAGCATATTAAACTATATATCTCACAGCATTGGACACCATTGACAGCATATTAAACTATATATCTCACAGCATTGGACACTATTGACAGCATATTAAACTATATATCTCACAGCATTGGACACCATTGACAGCATATTAAACTATATATCTCACAGCCTTGGACACTATTGACAGCATATTCTATCCATCTTATAGCATTGGAGCACTATTGACAGCATATTAAACTATATATCTCACAGCATTGACACCATTGACAGCATATTAAACTATATATCTCACAGCATTGACACTATTACTCTATTAAACTATATATCTCTCAGCATTGACACCAAATACAGCATATTAAACTATATATCTCACGCGCTTTACTGTAGCAACCATAGCCCCTTACCCATGATGTCTTGACTGTTATCGTTTACAGTCGGGCTGGTATTGACGACTCCAAGAAGTGGGGGATGTTGTTTCTCATCAATCAGCTCTTCAAGATATACTTCAAGGTAAGGCAGTAGTGTGAATAGGGCCTACTTCGTGTGTGTGTATGTGTGTACATCTCTGTGTGTCTAAATGGTTCTGTGTGTCCAGATCAATAAGCTACACCTGTGTAAGCCACTGATCCGGGCCATCGACAGCTCCAACCTGAAGGATGATTACAGTATGGCCCAGAGAGTCACCTACAAATACTACGTAGGCCGTAAGGCCATGTTCGACAGCGACTACAAACCAGCCGAGGAGTACCTGTCCTTCTCCTTCCAGCACTGCCACCGCTCCAGCCAGAGGAACAAACGCATGATCCTCCATCTACCTACTGCCTGTCAAGATGTTGCTGGTGAGACAGAGCTTTACTGAGAGAGCCTTAACATGTGCTCATCTAGCCACACACGTCTCAATTCAAATCAAATTCAAAAAGCTTGATTGTCAATCAGAGACTGAGACTGGTGTTGCTCATGTTGTTTCAGGGTCACATGCCTAATCACCAGCTGCTCAGGGAAGTATGACCTCATGCAGTTTGCCGACGTCACGAAAGCTGTGAGGTGAGTCACCACCCTCCCGCTCCTCGCCATCTCTCTAACTACTTCCTCCTCTCTTTTTCTATCATTCATCTCTCTCTCTGTCTGTCTGTCTCTCTGTCTGTCTGTCTGTGTAACAGTGAGGGCAACCTGCTGCTGCTGAACGAGGCCTTGGCCAAGCACGAGACCTTCTTCATCCGCTGTGGCATCTTCCTCATCCTCGAGAAGCTCAAGATCATCACCTACCGGAACCTCTTCAAGAAAGTGTGAGTCTTATACAATTTTCACACTACTGAGCCAAGTCCAGCTGTACTGGGCTGGCCTGGTTACACATCCATCATAGTTGCTGGAACCGCACTGAAAGGTCAGTGTGAAAATAAATGATCTGAGCCAGCACAGTACGATTCAGGTTCAGCCCTATAGTGTGAATCTGCATTGGTGGAGTAGGAATTGGTGTGTGTGTGTTAACCTAAGAGCGATATTGACTCTTTGTTAACATGTTTGTGGTATGAACTTCATGTGTGTTAACCTAAGAGCGATATTGATTCTTTCTTAACATGTTTGTGGTATGAACTTCATGTGTGTTAACCTAAGAGCGATATTGACTCTTTGTTAACATGTTTGTGTAAGGTACCAGCTGCTGAAGACTCACCAGTTACCCCTAGATGCCTTCCTGGTAGCTCTAAAAATGATGCAGGTGGAAGAGGTGGACATTGACGAGGTGCAGTGTATCCTGGCCAACCTAATCTGTGAGGTGAGATACCACCACTAACACACACACACACACTGACCTTTTCCTCTGACCATACTAAGCGCTACACCTGATATTTCAGAAAGTCGTAAGACATGAAGCAGCAGATTACCTCTCTTCTTGTTCCTCTTCTAGGGTCACATCAAGGGCTACATCTCTCACCAGCACCAGAAACTGGTCGTCAGCAAGGCCAATCCATTCCCCCTGCTGTCATCATCTTCCTAATCTACGTATCCCAGAATCCCCTTCACCCAGAAAATGTTCCCAGAAATATATTTCCTTATTATTTAGGTTGCATTTTATTTTGTCATATTTTGTGATTTTGGAATAAAAGTGATTGTTTGTACTCTCCTTGTACAACATTTTTGTTTATTAAGGAAGTGTGGGAGATTAATAATTGTATATAATTATAGTACACGTTACAATATAACTACACTCATTTACATTGTTAACCTTGCAGAAACAACTTCAATCTTGAACGCAGCCCTGTTGGCTTTAAGTCCAGTGCAGGTAGGGATCAGGCTAACCCTAGGTTGGGGTTACCCCACAAGGTCCAGGTGGATCTTGGGTAATTTGTGGTGTCATCCTCACCTCTGTCATGTCCAGGTGCTGCTGGATCCAGTGCAAGTAGCGAGACAGCTTTGTGAACACCAGGGTTTGTCCACAGTCATGTGATGTGGGTGGTGAAAGGAGCAGGCCTGTGAGGAACGCTGTATGCCTCTCCACAGTCACAACGGGGGTCCCGGACAAGAGGCTGCGGTTCCTCGTTAGTCCTGGTTTGAGGTCTGTCTCATTAAACCTAGTCAACTCAGTCCGACAGAAGCCCTTTTGGCGACCCATACAGAACATCTTGTTACTGAGCAGCTGGGAGAAGTTCACCTGGTTTCGACAGCCCTCCACATGCAGGTAGGAGAGAACAGGGTGGCCGTGGGATTCCCCCGGAGTTTGTCCGGGACCCCTGGCCACCCCCCTCCCTTCCTGGACTCAACACATTCTCACAGAAATCCTTAGTGGGCAGGCACAGGTGGGAGACAGAGGGGCCGAAGGGGAGGGGCTCATTTAGTCTCACCAAGGCCAGGTCGTCCCTCCAGACTGCCCCTCTTGTGGCGGTTGTGAATGTACAGTTGGGTCGATAGAGGGATCCTCACATATTATTTGAGGCACCTTAGGGGATGAAGGAAACTGTTAGATTTCAGAAAGATTTGAATCTGCCTGAGCTGGAGGTTTATACACTAACCATATCAAACCTCAGTGTTTTGATCGCTGTGGGACTCACCTGTCTGCATGCTGTGGAGTTTCTTTCCCATGTACAGGCAGCTAGCTGATGTCAGGACTGCGTGAGGCCCTAGGATCACCCCGCTACACAGCTCCGCACCAGCCTCATCCACAAACACCACCTGCCAATCACAAAGCCACAGGTTAAAAGGGGAAGTTCAATATTTCACAACTTAATGTTCCTCACCTTGAAAGTAGTCTATAGGCCAGGATAAACTGTAATCCATGGTCCCAAACTTCCCCTTTAACTCACCTTGCTCTACGTTGTGCTGGTAGGGGAGGGACTTACTTGCCATGGACAGCGGTTGTGTGGACAGACGTGATAGGCTATGTTTATTTGGTTTGTTGGCTGGAGTCTTCCACAGGGGTGCTTAACTAAGGAAACAGAGAGGTCTCTATATACAGTGTGTGTGAATGCGGGAGTGTTGCAGATGTCTAATTCAAAAGAATAGGTAGACGTTAACCTGCAGGTATGCAGCTCCTCTTATCACTGTGAATCTTGTACCCCGTGGTGCAGGAGCACTGGTATGCTCCAAACTTGGGACTGCAGAAGTGGTCACAGGAAAAGGGCCCCCTTGGTGGGGCACTGAGAGTTATCTGTTGTGACACACAAACATATCTCTTAGCCTACTCACACAACTATGAACACACGCATGCACGCACACACACTCATAAAGAGTTCTAAGGTAGGTGGTCTGTTGACCTATTTCACAGTTCTTGCCGTGGTACAGCTCTGTGCAGCTACAGGTGTAACCTCCAACGCCCGTCCTTGCAGCTGCCGCCATGGAGACAGGGATTGGGTTTGCACTGGTCCCCATCTGGGGAGGAGGAGGAGGAGGAAGAAGAAGAGGGGGAGGAAAGGATTCAATATCTGGACTCGGGAGAAAACCCAACACCCCTCTGCTGCGATTCAAAAGAACGAGACTTACCGACATAGACATTCCAGAAAGTGTCCTATTGAGGTATAACAGAGAGAGAGACAACAGACACAGGGTTTAAATCAGAAAACTACTGCATTAGTTATGGATAAGGGGATAGCCTATGTTGTCAGATCAGTGCAGTTGAAGGAAAGGAATACATTTTAGACTATTGAGATGCACCCTATAGGCCTAAACTGCTCACAGTTTTGGGTGTGTCTTCAAAGTACTCCCTGGCCTCCTCGTAGTTGCAGGACTCCTCATAACACTCCCTCTCCAGGTTCCCTGAAGCATCTCCTCCAAGAAGAACGCGTTCGCTCGCCGACCGTAGGAAGACCGTGCTGGCGTGCGCAGGGGGTCTGAACACTGAGGGTCAGGGAAGAGGAGGAGGATGGAGAGGAGGAGAGGAGGAGAGGGGAAGGAGGGGGGTAGGAGGGAGGAGGTGGATGAAGAGGAGGTAATGAGAGGAGGAGGAGGAGGTGGATGAAGAGGAGGAGGAGGTGAATGAAGAGGAGAGGAGGGAGGGGGAAGGAGGAGGGTAGGAGGAGGAGGTGGATGAAGAGGAGGAGGAGGAGGAGGAGGTGAATGAAGGGGAAGGAGGTGGATGAAGGAGGTGGAGGAGGTGGATGGAGAGGAGGAGGAGGTGGATGAAGAGGAGGAGGAGGAGGAGGTGGATGAAGAGGGAGGAGGAGGTGGATGAAGAGGAGAGGAGGAGCAGAAGGAGGAGGAGGTGGGAGGAGAGGAGGAGCATGAGGAGGAGGGGAAGGAGGCGGGGTAGAGGAAGAGGGGGAGGTGGATGAAGAGGAGGAGAGGAGGAGCATGATGGAGGAGGGGAAGGAGGCGGGGTAGGAGGAGGAGGGGGAGGTGGATGAAGAGGAGGAGCATGAGGAGGAGGGGAAGGAGGAGGAGGGGGAGGTGGATGAAGGAGAGGAGAGGAGGGGAAGGAGGGGGAGGAGGAGGAGGTGGATGGGGAGGGAGGAGGTGGATGAAGAGGAGGAGAGGAGGAGCATGCAGAGGAGGGAAGGAGAAGGAGGAGGAGGAGGAAGACATAGGGAACAACAACAACAACTGAAAGTGAGACAAACCAGAAGTGACTCAGTATTATTTTTTTAACTTCCAGGTTAAGGGGAATATTGCAAATGGTGGAAAATAATACATAGAGCAATGGGATTATGGTGAAGATGATTCACTTTAAGTGGTCCCATCACTGAGTTTCATGCCACTGAATTAAATACAGAACAGTTTGTTTACTGTATACCAGTGGAGGCTGCTGAGGGACAACGGCTCATAATAATGGCTGGAATGGAGTCAATGGAATTGTATCAAAAACATGGTTTTCATGGGTTTGATACCATTTCATTCACTCCCATTCCATCCATTACGCTCCATTCCAGCCATTATTATGAGCCATTCTCCCCTCAGCAGCCTCCACTGCTGTATACCCAACACCATGCTAACCATAGCGGTAGACTGGAAAACCATGCTAGCAAAGTCATTGTCAGCCTGAACGTATGATTAACTAAATGTTGGTCCTGTAGCTTTCACAGTGCAGCGGCTTACCTCTCCCATAGCTGTGGACCAGGAGGACACTGCTCAGAAGAGAGAGAGACAGAAACCACCATCGCCTCCACGAGCCCATTATAATACACATCCACACAGTGCCCACAAGCCTCTCTGCCTGTGCCAAGGTCCTGTCTGCAGCCCTGTCTATCTCTCTCTCTCTTGCGCTCTCTCACTCCCTTTCTGTCTGACACACACATCCACGCTGCCAGGTTAACATTGCCAGGTAAACCCCCACCCGCTTGCCAGCCGAAATGTCCGTTTTTAGTCATTGCTGTATACGCCAACAAAGTTGTGCTCATGTCGTGAATTTCTCCAGGATAGTGTCATTTATGTGGACCTCCCTGTCACCTGACGTAGTTAATGTAGCTGGTGCCAGCTCTAGACGTTTTAAAGATGGTACCTCATTAGTAATTGTAATAGTAATTGTAATAGCAAAAGCTACCAAATATGCTACTAATATGCTAATATGTTATGAAGATAAATTGAGATGAAACGTTCTGAATACTCAGTAAAACTCATTGTATCACATTAGGGCTTCACAAACACAAAGTCCCACAGATGGACTCTAGTCTGTACACACAATAGAGCAAACAGAGAACCCACCTATCCGTGTGTGCTCGGTACTTACACCAGCAGTGATTCAAGTCACTGGTGACCTTTGAACCCTGCCGTTTTTCTGATGCGATCGATTCAGTTTGTACTTTAAAAAAACTGGAACAGTAGGAAAATGTCTGCCTAATGGCAGTCCTGACTCAACTTTATAGTGTGTGATGTAGTTTCATGTTGGTATGTGATGAATGGACATTCAAACAAAACATGTTTGTTTTTTTAGCATAAGTTACTTGGTCTCTGAGACATTTTGTGAAAAACAATGAAAAAACAACAAAACACACAAGTTTCTTGCCCATAATTCCTCAAGCCTCTTTATTGATTGGTTCTCCTCTCTCCTCTGTCTCCATCAAACCCACATCATTGAGTGCATTTGACCCGCCCCCCCTCGTCTTCCTCCTCCCCCCTCCTTGGGGAGAAACGTCCCCATGACTGCCCGGATCCAGTCGATGTACTTGGACACCTGCGTGTAGATGCCGTACTTGCCCTCACGGGCGCACCCCTCGCCCCAGCTCACCACGCCCGTGACGAACCAGGTGTCCCCATAACGGGTGACGTGGGGTCCGCCTCTGTCCCCTGGCACGCGTCCTTCTTCTCCTTATCGTAGCCGGCGCAGAACATGTGGTTGGAGATACGTAGGGCACGGTCAGACGCAGTAGGATGGTGGACGGCTGTTTGGCCTCCCCCACACGACCGAACCCACTCACCAGGCCGTATGACTGTTTCATCAACACCTTGTATTGATAAGTAGACAGGACACCATTATGTTAGGTTCAGGAACATCTTTACTAAAATATGAAACATAGACAGATTAATTATATACTGTATGTTTATATGCATCATTGGATAAAACTGGATATGTTACACAGAGCATTATTGGTAGTACATCATGCTACAGACCTTCTCGGCAAAGTCGCGTTCAGGCAGGCAGGCGGGAGGATGAACTCGGTGAACTTGATAGGGTCCTTCAGCATGATGAGGGAGATGTCGTTGTGATAGGTGGTGGAGATGTAGGCCTTGTGGATGAACACCTGTTCCACCTGGTGTATGGCCTCCCGTCCATCCTTCACCTCCGTATCAAACTCTCCTGCAGACGGACGGACCGATGGGGAGGTTTGATTTCAATCAATTGAATTCAATTAACTTGATAGGCTGCTACAACTTAGGCTATGTGTGTGTGGTATGGTTATTGACTGTTCTTATTTCACCCCATAAACAACTATGCTGTACACAGCAATTTACAATGCATTCAGACCCCTTCACTTTTTCTACATTTTGTTTTGTTACAGCCTTATTCTAAAATTGATTAAATAAAATTCTTTTTTTTCAGCAAACTACACACAATACCCAGTTTTTAGACATTTTTGCAAATGTTTTTAGACATTTTTGCAAATGTATTAAAAATAAAAAACACAAATACCTTATTTACATACAGTCAAAAGACACACCTAGTCATTCCAGGGTTTTTCTTTAGTTGTACTATTTTCTACATTGTAGAATAATAGTGAAGACATCAAAACTATGAAATAACACATATGGAATCATGTAGTAACCAAAAAAGTGTTCAACAAATCAAAATATATTTTATATTTGAGATTCTTCAAAGTAGACACCCTTTGCCTTTATGAACGCCCAGCCAAACTGAGCAATCGGGGAGAAGGGCCTTGGTCAGGAGGTGACCAAGAACCCGATGGTCACTCTGACAGAGCTCCAGAGTTCCTCTGTGGAGATAGGAGAAACTTCCAGAAGGACAACCATCTCTGCAGCACTCCACCAATCAGGCCTTTATGGTAGAGTGACCAGATGGAAGCCACTCCTCAGTAAAAGACACATGACAGCCTGCTTGGAGTTTGCCAAAAGCCACCTAAAGACTCTTAAACCATGAGAAACAAGATTCTGTGGTTTGATGAAACCAAGATTGAACTCTTCGGCCTGAATGCCAAGTGTCACGTCTGGAGGAAACCTGGCACCATCCCTACGGTGAAGCATTGTGGTGACAGCATCATGCTGTGGGGATGTTTTTCAGCGGCAGACACTGGGAGACTAGTCAGGATCGAGGGAAAGATGAACGGAGCGAATTACAGAGAGATCCTTGATGAAAACCTGCTCCAGAGCACTCAGGACCTCAGACTGGGGTGAAGGTTCACCTTCTAACAGGACAACGACCCTAAGCACACAGCCAAGACAATGCAGGAGTGGCTTTGGGACAAGTCTCTGAATGTCCTTGAGTGGCCCAGCTAGAGGCCGGACTTGAACCTGATCTAACATCTCTGGAGTGACCTGAAAATAGCTGTGCAGTGACGCTCCCCATCCAACCTGACAGAGCTTGAGAGGATCTGCAGAGAAGAATGGGAGAAACTCCCCAAATACAGGGGTGCCAAGCTTGTGGCGTCATACCCAAGAAAAATCGAGGCTGTAATCGCTGCCAAAGGTGCTTCAACAAAGGACTGAGTAAATGGTCTGAATACTTATGTAAATGTGATATTTCATTTTTGTTTAATTTTTTTTTTTTGGGGGGGTGGGGGAATCTAAAAACCTGTTTTCTGCTTTGTCATGATGGGGTATTGTGTGTAGATTGATGAGGGGGAAAAACAACGTAATCAATTTTAGAATAATGCTGTAACGTAACAAAATGTGGAAAAGGTCAAGGGGGTCTGAATACTTTCCGAATGCATTCCTAGATGTAGAGACCACAGTTAAAGGTGTTTGGTTAACGGTACCTACCGAGGACAACGTAAAGGACCGTGTCTGGTTCATGCAATGTGCTGCAGTTAAGATGAAGTACTTATTCAGGATTGTTCCTCCACAGAAGCCCCTGTCCTCGTGGTTTACCAGGAAAGCCTGTTGAGAGAGAGAGAGGGAGAGAATAGAGAGAAAGAATGAAAGAGAGAGAGATATATATAGAGAGAGAAAGATAGAGGGAGCGAGAGAAAGAAAGAAAGAAAGAAAGAAAGAAAGAAAGAAAGAAAGAAAGAAAGAAAGAAAGAAAGAAAGAAAGAAAGAAAGAAAGAAAGAAAGAATGAAAGAGAGAGAAAGAGAGAGAGAGAGGGAGAGAGAAAGAAAGAGAGAGTTGCAGAAACGAACAACCCTGAATGCTATTTAGAGGGAACCCCACTAGAGGTGTATCTACTCTACTATACCTGCCAGGGACATTCTCCTGGGGGACACTGCTCCCCATTGACAATACGGGTTTCGCCTCTCGCCTCGGCAAAGATTGGCTTCTCCTTCACCATAACTTCATCCTCATATACAAATTGGATTTCACTCTGTTGGGTTACATTCAAGGCCGTTTCCCTGATAGGGTCCTCCATCATGTTGGTCTTTTCAGTGGTGTTGGTGGCAGTGGTGTTAGGCTGGTAGATGAAGATGGTGCGGGTCTTCTTGGATACCACGAAGCCACACTTAAAGGCCTCTTCAATGACAAAAGGACAACAATGTTATTAGGTACTAACTAAGCCCAACCTACAACCTACTAATGGAGATCAACGATGCTGCAGCTTCTCTACCCCCATAGATAATTTGTATATGTCCCTCTCTCTGTTGTTCTGTCTGTCTCTCTCCCTCTCTCTGTCTCTCTGTCGTTATGTCTGTCTGTTTCTCTCTGTTTCTGTCTCTCGCTGTCTCTATCTCTCTCTGTCTCTGTCTCTGTCATTCTGTCTGTCTGTTTCTCTGTTGTTCTGTCTGTCTCTCTCCCTCTCTCTGTCTCTCTGTCGTTATGTCTGTCTGTTTCTCTCTGTCTCTCTCTGTGTCATTCTGTCTGTCTGTCTGTTGTTCTGTCTGTCTCTCTCCCTCTCTCTGTCTCTCTGTCGTTATGTCTGTCTGTTTCTCTCTGTCTCTCTCTGTCTATCTCTCTCTGTCTCTGTCTCTGTCATTCTGTCTGTCTGTCTGTCTGTCTTTTGTTCTGTCTCTCTCTCTCTCTATTTCTCTCCATCTCTCCCTCCTCTCACCGTTGGAAAGGCAGGACTTGTCGTCTGTGTCCAGATAGTAGCCATCGGCACAGGAGCATTGCACACTGTCCTTCTTCACGTGGCAGAAGTGATCACAGTCTCCATTGTTATTCTCACACATCTCAGGAAGGTCTGCAGAACAGCATCACATCAAGGATACAGATTAGACAAACTAGAGTCATGATTAGGGCCAGGTGTTGTTCCTGACTACGGAGTGACCTGGAGTCGGGATATTTCTAGCGTCTGTGTTGGAGTCGGGAATGAGATTGTTCATCAAAGTTGAAGAGGAAAGGGAGAAGAAGACAGAGACGTACCAATCTCACAGCTGTACCCCCTGGAATCCAGCGAGACAGAAGCAGGTGTACGTCCCAATCCCATCCTTGCAGACCCCGTTGTGGACACATGGCTTAGACTCACAGGCATCTCCATCTACAGTGAGGGAGAAAAGTATTTGATCCCCTGCTGATTTTGTATGTTTGCCCACTGACAAAGACATGATCAGTCTATAATTTTAATGGTAGGTTTATTTGAACAGTGAGAGACAATATATACAAAATAAGTATTTGACCCCTCTGCAAAACATGACTTAGTACTTGGTGGCAAAACCCTTGTTGGCAATCACAGAGGTCAGAGGTTTCTTGTAGTTGGCCACCAGGTTTGCACACATCTCAGGAGGGATTTTGTCCCACTCCTCTTTGCAGATCTTCTCCAAGTCATTAAGGTTTTGAGGCTGACGTTTGGCAACTTGAACCTTCAGCTCCCTCCACAGATTTTCTATGGGATTAAGGTCTGGAGACTGGCTAGGCCACTCCAGGACCTTAATGTGCTTCTTCTTGAGCCGCTCCTTTGTTGCCTTGGCTGTGTATTTTGGGTCAATTGTCATGCTGGAATATCCATCCACGACCCATTTTCAATGCCCTGGCTGAGGGAAGGAGGTTCTCACCGAAGATTTGATGGTACATGGCCCCTCTCCATCGTCCCTTTGATGCGGTGAAGTTGTCCTGTCCCCTTAGCAGAAAAACACCCCCAAAGCATAATGTTTCCACCTCCATGTTTGACGGTGGGGATGGTGTTCTTGGGGTCATAGGCAGCATTCCTCCTCCTCCAAACACGGCGAGTTGAGTTGATGCCAAAGAGCTCCATTTTGGTCTCATCTGACCACAACACTTTCACCCAGTTCTCCTCTGAATCATTCAGATGTTCATTGGCAAACTTCAGACGGGCCTGTATATGTGCTTTCTTGAGCAGGGGGACCTTGCGGGCGCTGCAGGATTTCAGTCCTTCACGGCGTAGTGTGTTACCAATTGTTTTCTTGGTGACTATGGTCCCAGCTGCCTTGAGATCATTGACAAGATCCTCCCGTGTAGTTCTGGGCTGATTCCTCACCGTTCTCATGATCATTGCAACTCCACGAGGTGAGATCTTGCATGGAGTCCCAGGCCGAGGGAGATTGACAGTTCTTTTGTGTTTCTTCCATTTGCAAATAATCGCACCAACTGTTGTCACCTTCTCACCAAGCTGCTTAGCGATGGTCTTGTAGCCCATTCCAGCCTTGTGTAGGTCTACAATCTTGTCCCTGACATCCTTGGAGAGCTCTTTGGTCTTGGCCATTTTTGGAGTTTTGGAGTTTGGAATCTGATTGATTGATTGCTTCTGTGGACAGGTGTCTTTTATACAGGTAACAAGCTGAGATTAGGAGCACTCCCTTTAAGAGTGTGCTCCTAATCTCAGCTCGTTACCTGTATAAAAGACACCTGGGAGCCAGAAATATTTCTGATAGAGAGGGGGGTCAAATACTTATTTCCCTCATTAAAATGCAAATAAATGTATAACATTTTTGACATGCGTTTTTCTGGATTTTTTGTTTTGTTATTCTGTCTCTCATTGTTCAAATAAACCTACCATTAAAATGATAGACAGATCATTTCTTTGTCAGTGGGCAAACGTACAAAATCAGCAGGGGATCAAATACTTTTTTCCCTCACTGTATGAAACACAGTTTATTTCTTGCCATGGACCTACCAGCACAGCAACACCAAACACACTGCAAACAATCAATTCATGAATTGAAAATGGCCCATTATTTTGGTGTGTGGTCGTGAGTCCTTCACTTCCTGAACTGACTAGATTGACGTCAATCTGACCCCAACCTGACTCCAACCCAGCGCTAATCAGCAAACCCCATGTGATCCCAACCCCAGCCTCTTGCGCCAACCCTTAGCCTCAACAGACTCCTGGGCCTTACCGTAATATTTGTTCCAGAATTCAGTCTGAGGGAAAGAGGTAAAAAGAAACACAACCGTCACAAATTCAAACCAGAAAGGTCATGATTCCAAACACACAGGAATTTCGGGTTGGAATCATGAGCGTGTAAAGGTGGTGTGAATGAGTGCAAAGTGAGTGAGTGACTAAACAGGAATGTGATTTATGTGAATGTGACGCGAACAGACATGTAAGTGTTTCTGGTTTAAAGAGAGATAGATAGAGAGAAACCAAGATGGAGAAAGGGAATTTACAGTCAGTTTGTCATCCTCAAAGATCTCCCTAGCCTCCTCTCTGTCACAGGGTTCCTCGTTACACTCTCTCTCCATGTCTCCCTGCCGCCACTCCTCAAATGGGCTGTTGGCCCGCCGCCGCCGGTTCAGAATCTGGCTAGCATCGTCACTGTTCAGGAAGACTGGGGACACAGGGAAAAATCATCATCAGTGGCAGCAGGACGTTGTTGTGATCATCATCATCATCATCATCATCATCATCATCATCATCATCATCATCATCATCACCATCATCATCACCATCATCATCACCACCATCACATCATCATCACCATCATCACCATTATCATCATCATCAGCACCATCATCATCACCATTATCATTATCACCATCATCATCATCATCATCACTATCATCATCACCACTGCCATCATCATCACCATCATCATCATCATCATCACCATCACTATCATCATTATCATCATCACTATCATCATCATCATCACTATCATCATCACCATCATCATTATCATCATCACCATCATCATCTTTCTCACCTTGATCATCAATTAGGCTGTTGTCATCTTAACATGCTTGTCTTGCACACAGTCATCACAATCATCAAAGCAAGCAGAGATACAGACACCATAACATCCCAGTCACTTGCCCTCACCCGTACTCACACACTGACCCCAATCACTGACACTGACTAAACCCCAGAGTTTCCCTCACTTTCTCTCTACATAACCATTTGTCAACCGTTTGATATGGTGGGGTGTTTGAACGTACCCTCGGAGGCCACGCCGTGAGCAGCAGGAGAAAGAAACAGGTCTGGGAGAGCCAAAACATGGCCGAATCTCTGGGTGAGGCGCCTTTCTACTCCTGGCTGCTCTGTGGAGCACAACTCTGGAGAGAGCAGGCGGAGAGGGAGGGCAATGACCTGAGAAACAGGGGAGAGAACATGCTGAAGGGAGAGGGAGAGGGGGAATGTGTGTGTGTGGGGGAAGAGGGAGAGAAAGCGGGAGGACATTGGAGAGGGTAAAAAATAGGGATGTTTGAGAGAGAAAGGGTGGAGAGAGAAGGGGAGAGAGAGAGAAAGAGAAAGGGAGAACTCACTTCAAATCCAGTCTTCGCCACTCAGAGACGCAAGGCCGTGTCTACTCCACCATTTTGCTCTGCACTCTTCAGCATGACAAACAGCCCTTATTTGAGCCAATCAGAACAGCTCTCAGGAAGGGGCAGAAAGTCCCCAGTGATCATGTGATCAGTGTTCTGAGGTCCAAATCACTGAGCAAATATTGACACTAAAGGATCTGTGACATCTATTCCAATGGTCAACACTGCTGTGTTGTGGTGAGAGCCTTAAATGGCAAATCTAAAGAAATGCGTATGATTCAGTTAATATGCATTTCAGAGAAAAAACAACCATGTAGATAAGCTATTGCTGAAGTGTGGCTATGGATACATTTGGACTTTTCATTCATTCACACACACAAGCAACACAAATGAGCCAATTATTTAGTTTGTCAGCAAGTAATATTTATTCTTCAGATATCAGAGAGGAATCTTTGGAAGTAAATGTACGTCTTGGGAAGCAAACATTCTGTATGGCATCAGGTCAAACATACTGTATGGCATCAGGTCAAACATTCTGTATGGCATCAGGTCAAACATACTGTATGGCATCATGTCAAACATTCTGTATGGCATCAGGTCAAACATTCTGTATGGCATCAGGTCAAACATACTGTATGGCATCAGGTCAAATATACTGTATGGCATCAGGTCAAACATACTGTATGGCATCAGGTCAAACATACTGTATGGCATCAGGTCAAACATACTATATGGCATCAGGTCAAACATTCTGTATGGCATCAGGTCAAACATTCTGTATGGTATCAGGTCAAACATTCTGTATGGCATCAGGTCAAACATACCGTATGGCATCAGGTCAAACATTCTGTATGGCATCAGGTCAAACATTCTGTATGGCATCAGGTCAAACATTCTGTATGGCATCAGGTCAAACATTCTGTATGGCATCAGGTCAAACATTCTGTATGGCATCAGGTCATCTGAATCACCACTTGAGTCATGAAACTTACACTTTACATTAAGAGTCAAATGAAAAGAATAGCAGAGTGAAAAGATGTCTGTTTACAAAGCGATGAAACAGGGACGATATGCTACACCAGTAGCATGATATACTGTAGCTTCCATCTAATATTAAAATCTTTATTGATGTGATGTGACAACACCTAGCATTAGAATCACTGTAGTGACGTTTGGTGTTGTGTGGTGACTGGTGACAAATCTAATGGGAGTTAGCCATATTCGCTACTCATATTCAATGGGAGGTGGTGGCACTAACTTCTCCGTAGCCTGCTGAATCTGAACCTCATCTAATGCCATCTCTAGCAGGAATGGCATCACCGGGGCACTGACGCCCGGGGCACTGACTGGAGGAGCATTCATCACCTCCTCAGCCCAGTCCAGGTAGTTGGCTACGTTAGTGTAGACGCCATAGTAACCCCTGTTTGGGGCAGCCCTTCCCCCAGGCCACCACGCCCATCAGGAAGTGGGTGGCCCCATAGTTAGTGACCAGGGGCTCCCATCGTACCCCCTACAGGCCTCCTGGTTCCCCACCAAGTAGCCGGCACACAGCATGTTCTGGGTGAAGTTGAAGCCGCTCTTGAGGGTGCACTCGGAGTTGGGCAGGATGGGTGTGGCTAGCCTGCGGAGGAAGGGCGAGGAGGGGCTGGCTTGGTGCCGGGTTGGGGATCGTTGCCCCCGTTTGTGTGCCTCCCCAGCCGCTGAGGGTGTGGGAAGCGGACGGCCGCAAGCTCACTCTTGGCGAAGTGTTGCTGAGGCAGGCAGACGGGTACAGCGTTAGGGGCCCAGAGTTACAGGCTCGCTCAGACGCAGCAGGGCGATGTCACTGTCACCTGTTGCCGGGTCGTACAGGTTGTAGGGTATGGCTCTGGCAACGGGGATCCTCTGCTCGGTGCCCTCGTCTAACTCAATGTTGTGTTCCCCTGGAAACAGTGTTGTTCATTAGGGCAATGTTTTCTTATGTGACATAGGGACACAAACAATGCACAATGTCCTCACTATATGTTTCTACAAACTCTATGAAAGGCACACACCCACACCCACACCCACACCGTAACCTATCTGCGACCACCATTAGGTCCTTGTTGTCTCTATCCAGGACACAGTGGGCAGCAGTGATGACCCAGTCAGGATGAACTATGACCCCACCACACAGACTAGAGCCTTTATGCTTCAACAGGACCTGCAACCACCAGTCCCATCACAAAGACAAATTGGCCACTCTTATCCATCACATCTCATTGCACATAAACCAAAATAATACTGTGGAATTATATAATGCCTTATGGATGAGGTGGTAATAGATACTAACCAAGTTAATATTACACCCTTTGACTTGCATTCAAGGACAGTGGTTGTATGGGAATGACTGTAGTTAAGTTACTGTATCATAATGCCCTGTGTGGCTCAGTTGGTAGAGCAAGGCGCCAGGGTTGTGGGATCGATTTCCATGGGGGACAAGCACAAGCAATGCACTCACTACTCTAAGTCACTCTGGATAAGAGTGTCTGCTAAATGACTAGAAGGGTAGTATTGGCTAATCAAATGTGAATGAGGTGGATGGAGCCGTTGTGCTCCACAGCCAGGTGTTGATGCGTTACCTGCCATGGACAGGCTCCTTTCGGACAGTGGTTCCCACCGAATATCATGGCTTGTGCCTGGCCCATCTGAGCGTCCGAGCTTGGGATTTTACCACACGGATACTGAACTGATAATGGACAGACAGACATGTGAGCTGCTGTTTCTAAGTCTATTCATACATTAACATCATACACATGTTGGCTCCTTTTGGTATTGTAAATATTACAGTGTGTTTGTAAGAAACAGGGATTTCCAGTCTTTAACAAAACACCTGGGCTCATCTACGGTCAGTTACAGTTAGTACCTTGGGCGACACAATTTGTTCCATTCTCTCCCAGGGCGTAACCAGGAGCACAGGAACACTTGCGTCTTGGCCCAGAATCGTCACAGAAGTGCTCGCACTCCCCGTTAAGGTAGAGGCATTTCAGGGTGGCCTCAAATACTATGTTGGGAGATAGGGGAAAGGCAAGTAGGATAAGCAGAATGGGGTCAACGTATAATATCAGCTCACTAGCAAATGTGGGCAACACTTCACATTACAGTGCTCTTATTGCTGTGTAATTACAATCATCTATTGGTATAAAACTATTGTGAAAACCAGTGTTTTTTTATCCTGGTCCTGGGAACCCAAAGGGGTACACATTTTGGTCTTACCTAGCACTGCACACCTGATTCCACTAATCAACTCATCATCTAACATTTGATTAGTGGAATCAGGTGTGCAGTGCTAGGGGCACGAAATGTGCACCCCTTTGGGTCCCCAGGACCTAGATTAAAAAACACTGGCGTAACTATTAGTATAAAAATGGCAGCTAGAATTCTCTTCCTACCTGTCTGACAGTATTTTCCTTCATAGCCTTCAGGACACTGACATGAGTAAGAGTTGTCCATGTTAACACAAGTTCCGTTGTTTTTGCATGGGTTGACCAGGCAGGGGTCACGACCTTAGAGCGATCGATAGGGTAAAGGTTATGACATTTGCTATTTGACATGCTGGACATATCTTGTGCAAATAAATTAGGAATGTGATAACAGACATGGTAGCACCATATTGGATTTTAAACAACAATAACATTAGCATTTTATGAAAATGACTGAAAGCCCATTTGAAAGCAATACTCTATCATATCTTGTAGGCTGGTTGGAACTATTTGTGTACAGTCCACATGCAAAAATCCGACTTACCAGTGTATGTCAACCAAAAACTTTTCTATGGAAACAAACATACAAACATACATTGTCAGTTTTAAGAGTTATCTCTGGAATTCTCACATGTTCCTATGTATTGCTAAAGATTTCATTAAGTGTAATTAAAATAGTCCTTCAATCAGAGTAATTGCAAATATTTTCCCAACTGAAATTACTACAAAATTGCACCGTTCGGCCGTCGTCCTCGAAAACTTCCCGAGCCTCTTCATAGTCACAAATTTCCTCGACACACTCACGCTCGAGGTTGCCCTGTTTCATCTCCTCGAAGTAGCCGCTGTTGGCGCGCCTGGATCTGTCAAGCACCACGTGCGCATCATCCCTCTCCAAGAAGACTTCAGCATTAAATTGACAAGCCATAAAAGAAAGAAAACTGAAATTTGGCATCTCTTCATCTTAAAAAAAATGACTTTCTAATTTAACTAACTGTAATGCTAGATTCAAAAGATATGTTTGTGAAACAAACTTACCAGCGGCAGAAATGACAGTTGAAATGGACCAAAGTCCGCAAAATGTTTTCAGCAGCATCGTGTCGGACATGAATCACCCAAAACTGAAGAGATTTGAGGTACATTGCCAGCTTTTAAACGTTGCCTGCTCATATGACTCCCATTCACTCCAACATCTCACTACCACTGCTCTAGAAACAGTTGCCACAGCTGGGTGATGGTGACCGGAGCTGAACCAGAGGATTAGGCCTATGTCTTATACTACATGGCCAAAAGGATGTGGACGCACCTTCAAATTAGTGGATTCGGCTATTTCAGCCACACCAGTTGCTGACAGGTGTATAAAATCGAGCACACAGCCATGCAATCTCCATAGACAAAAACATTGGCAGTAGAATGGCCCATTCTGAAGAGCTCAGTGATTTATAAGGTGGCACCATCATAGGATGCCACCTTTCCAACAAGTCAGTTCTTCAAATTTCTGCTCTGCTAGAGCTGACCTGGTCAACTGTAAGTGCTGTTATTGTGTAGTGGAAACTTCTAGGAGCAAAAACGGCTCAGCCGGCAGGTGGTAGGCCACACAAGCTCACAGAACATAACCACGAGTGCTGAAGCGCATAGCACTTAAACATTTTCTGTCCTCGGCTGCAACACTCGCTACCGAGTTCCAAACGGACTCTGGAAGCAACATCAGCACAATAACTGTTAGTCGGGAGCTTCATGAAATGGGCGAGCAGACGCACAAAAGCCTAAGATCACCATGCACAATGCCAACCGTCGGCTGGAGTGATGTAAAGCTTGCCGCCATTGAACTCTGGAGCAGTGGAAATGCGTTCTCTGGAGTGATGAATCACGCTTCACCATCTGGCAGTCCGATGGACGAATCTGGGTTTGGCAGATGCCAGGAGAACGCTACCTGCCCCAATGCATAGTGCCACCTGTAAAGTTAGGTGCCAACTGTAAAGTTTGGTGGAGGAGGAATAATGGTATGGGGCTGTTTTTCATGGTTCGGAATAGGCCCCTTAGTTCCAGTGAAGGGAAATCTTAACGCTACAACATACATTGACATTCTAGACAATTCTGTGCTTCCAACTTTGTGGCAATAGTTTTTGAATGAGATGTTTGACGAGCAGCTGTCCAAATACTTTTGGCCATGCAGTTTATCTGTTTGAACCCTATATTTACCTGTTATAATGCATTTCACTATACTTTGCAATATCATAATCGTTCACATTTTAAGTGGAACTCTGAACGTCTCAGTCTCATTCATTAGAACTGAACAAACAGTGTATGTGATTTCATGATATGCATCATTGAATGATGTAGCTATGGCCTATCGCTTGTTTGGAGGGTCCAAAAGTACCTCCAGTGTAAATAGACCAACTGATGCACAACAGGAGAAAGTAGCTAGGCTACAAAGGATTCAACCAACTTTATAGAATTGCTTGCTTGCTTCAATGCCTGTCCTAGTCCATGGGCCAGCGGGAAAAAAAAATCCACTTTGGGGTGGCAAAGGTTTGATAGTATTAAATTGTTCCCCACAAGCCCCTGATCAAATTAATATATGATAGCCTCTCTCCCAAAAAAGTAGCTTTCTATGTTTTCCACACCTTTAGATATCTTGTTGTATGGGAGTTTAAGCAATAGAATGTTCGCAGGCTGATAAAGGAATGTTGAGACAAGTTGGAATGTTCACATGGTCATTGAAAATGACTATATGAAACAATAATGGAACATTCTATTGAGTGGATCTCATCTTAAAAACCACGGGATTTGGTTAATGTTTGCCATTTGATCTAATAATTTACCTAGACTGGCTCATCATTGAAACAACAATGTTACAAATAGCAGATCTACATATTTGTTTTAGGGAAATTGGTCAAACTGGGAGTCCAAGAGATCTATGTCCAAGAGATCTAAATCTGGTAGCATATTGGTTTTATTGTTGCCACCTGTAATAGTCTGTTGTATAGCAATACTCAGCATGCTAAAATTAAAGGTGTGATCTGCCATTTGTTGAGTTGTTCCAGCAAGTTAACATGAAGATTTATGTAAACACAAATTATCTCAAAAAATTAACACCGGTGATTATAATCTCTTCTGTCACTGACCATCATGATTTTGAAATTATGCTCTCTAACCTTACAAGTTATTTCATGAAATATGTTACCTAATCATTTTGTAGCCATTAGTTCAGTTGCTAGCTGAAAAATGTAATAGAAATGATGCAATTGGTGATTAGAAAAAATCCAGCCTTTAAGCAATTGGTTTGCTGATGCCCTCAACAACCCTCAGTAGCCATTAACCAATACATATTTCAGATGGCCTTATACTACAATATCATTTTTCACCATAAATAGTGTAACTAGACACCATCTATAAAGGCTTTAATACTTAACCAGCCTCATCATCAGGCAGTTTGTTAGAATGTTATGTTGGAATGTCAGGATTCAAGACTTAGATTTGACATTTAACAGTATGGCATAATATTGTAAATCATTATAATCACTACAAACCAGTGAAAGAACCCTTTAGGAATTGTATAAATCCATTTTTAATTGTTTGAAAATAAAATACAGAAATTAGGGATGCAAATGATAACCAGAACCAATTATATGAATAGTGTTTTTTGCACATTTTTGGAACAATTTTGCTAATATTTTACAAAGATTATTCATTTTGCAACCCTGCCTAATTTGGTTGTGTTATCAGCATAACTATAATATATTTTTTATTATGATTAGGCATATTACACCTGTCAATGACAGACCAATCCAATTAAAACCAATTGGAGCTGATTGGCAGCCATTTGGGTAAATGTGTACACTATGCTAAATCACTAATAGCTAGGCATCATTGTTTAGAATTTTACTAGCTTTATGTAAAGTTCGGTGGTGCACTTGTAAAGGACGTCACGCTGCTTGCTTAGTGAGTACCACATCCTCCCGATTCGGCCCACACCTGGTGTGAACTTTGGACCTCTGCCCAGCACACTCGACCGCCCTCCTAAAGCGTCTTACCAGTCAGCCCCACCTGAAAAGCTAGCTATTTGATGGCTCTTGTGAGGACACTTCAGGCTGAGGACTATGTTTCACACATCCCTATGTGCTACACACTCATTATGAAGGCATTTTGCCAAAAAGGGTTGCCAGTACCTCTTTGCTGGACGTAATACATTTGTATGGGATATCCTTTAGGGTTCAATATACAGGGAAGGTTTCACATCACATTTCTTCATTTTAACAGAATTTACATAATCGTATTGCATTTCATATCAACATTTTCTAAGTGTTTTAACGTAATATATTTGAAACGCCTACAACACTCAGCCGTTCCGACAGCTTTTTTATCATATTTTTACCACTATTCTGGTCATATTTACCTAAATACATATAACTGACATACTTGGGCCATCATTTTGAGGTGTCCTCATTGTAACACACATTTTAAGACATTATTGCAATTATTTATTCAGTTATGTCCATGCAAAATCAATGCAGTTCCTCCCCATTGAAATTGATGGCTGCCATTTTGAAAATAGGTTGCTGGGACTGATTATAGACCAAATCTATGATGACTCTATATAGCTAAACAACTGCCCCAATTGGTCTCCTTGTTCTGTGTGAATTTAGTTATAATCTAGGGTATCATCTATGGTACCATGTGATAACAGATCACATCCCAGTACTGTCCATTCTGGCTTGATATACCCCAAAATGCATACATGTAGGACCTTTGACCCCCAAGGTGGGCCCCCCAAAAAACGTCATTACCATTCTTATTGTTTCAACCCTTAATGTGTTGTATCATGAAGTTAATAACTTATCAAATTGCCTTAGTTTGAGGAGATTGTTCCCTGATAATACAAAATTACATTTCATACCCTCAATCCTGTTGGCCCAACTAACCACATAGGGGTCATACCATATAATGCAGTGATAGCCACATTTAGCTACCTCCGATATGTGGCTATCATACCAAAATGTAACCCAAAGATATGGACCTTAATGAAAATCATCATTTCATTTTGCCACCCCAAAGCGGACAAATATGTACATTTTGGCCTGCTAGCCAATGGACTATCCCTTTCTTATAACACACAAAAATGTAGACTAGTACATTTCCAAACTGTTCTGTCATGGTTTCTCTGCGGTTCCTCCTTGACTTTCTACGTCATTCTTGAGGGCCTTCCAATCTCACAAAGAGGAGAACTGGTAAGGATAAGCATGCCAAAAATATCAATTTGGCCTTAATGTTTTTCTATTCTACATATACACGTCTGTGGGATAACTGCTCTATATGTGCTGTTTAGGGCCTTGCCAGTGATGTTCGCTGTTACGCTGGACTTACGGATATTTGCCAATAATGTAAGTGAACATAAACAGTTGTGCTCTAGAATGCTTCTGATCCAGTGATGGATAAGTCATGTCCTATATGTCACACCCTGGCTCGGGGACTCATTATGTTGAGCCAGGGTGTGTTCATTCTATGTTTTCTGTTTCGTTGGTGGGTGTTCTAGGTTGTCTATTTTCTATGTGTGCCGGTGTGACTCCCAATCAGAGGCAACGAGTGTCAGCTGTCGGCTGGTTGTCTCTGATTGGGAGCCATATTTAATCTGTCTGTTTTTCTTTCGGGTTGTGGGATTTTGTTCGTGTGTGTTCGTGTTGTACCATAGACGTCACGCATTCGTTGTTTATTGTTTTGTTCATGTGAGCATTTAATAAATAGAATATGTTCACTCGCAACGCTGCGCCTTGGTCTCCCTCATTAGACGATCGTGACAGAAAATCCCACCAGTACCAGACCAAGCAGCATGAGGAGGAGAGAGGAAGGACCTGGGATCAGTGGAGTAGGAGTTTCGGCTGGGCCTCGCTAAGTGAAGAGAAGAGAGGCTGGTCTATGGAGCAATGGATCAAGAGCTTCGACTGGGTCAAGCCCATTGAGGAGCTGAGTGACGAGGGTTGGAGACAGAGGAGCGAGAGGTGGGCGAGAACGATGGAGGCCTGGCCCATGGGGAGGAGAGACCCCCAGAAATTTTTTTAGGGGGGCTCACGACGTGGACGACGGGGCAGCAGGAGGCCGCGAGGAGCGGTCCAGCGGGTGTGAAGAGGAGGCCGCCAGGTTAAGGGGGCCACTGGTCACAGAGGAGAGGGAAAGTGTGGAGGCACGGCGAGAGGTACTGGGGTGTGTTACCAGTCCGGTCCGGCCCGTTCCTGATCCCTGCGTAGGGCCAGTGGTGTGTGTCCCCAGTACGGTGCGGCCTGTTCCTGTTCCTCGCATCGAGCCTGTGGTGCGTGTCGTCAGCCCGGCCCGGCATGTTCCTGCTTCCCGCACCGAGCCTATGGTGCGCGTCGCCAGCCCGGCCCGGCCTGTTCCTGCTCTCTGCACCAAACCTGTGGTGCGCGTCGCCAGCCCGGTCCGGCCCGTTCCTGCTCTCCGCACCAAGTCTGTGGTGCGCGTCGCCAGCCCGGCCCGGCCTGTTCCTGCTCCCCGCACCAAACCTGTGGTGCGCGTCGCCAGCCCGGCCCGGCCTGTTCCTGCTCCCCCGCACCAAGTCTGTGGTGCGTTTCGTCAGCCCTGTCCGGCTCGTTCCTGCTCTCCGCACCAAGTCTGTGGTGCGCGTCACCAGCCCATTCCGGTCCATTCCTGCTCCACGCACCAAGCCAGGGGTGTGTATCGTCAGCCCGGTCCGGTCCGTTCCTGTTCCACGCACCAAGCCAGGGGCGCATGTCGTCAGTCCGGCTCCGGCCAGCGGGGCTAGACAGGACCAGGGGTACTTTGGGGGGTTGGAGAGGAAGTGGGGATCAAGCCCGGAGCCGGAGCCGCCGCCGAGGAGGAATGACCACCCAGCCCTCCCCTGTTTTTGCTCGTATTTAGGCGCGGTCGCAGTCTGCGCCTTTAGGGGGGGGTACTGTCACACCCTGGCTCGGGGACTCATTATGTTGAGCCAGGGTGTGTTCATTCTATGTTTTCTGTTTTGTTGGTGGGTGTTCTAGATTGTCTATTTTCTATGTTTGCCGGTGTGACTCCCAATCAGAGGCAACGAGTGTCAGCTGTCGGCTGGTTGTCTCTGATTGGGAGCCATATTTAATCTGTCTGTTTTTCTTTCGGGTTGTGGGATTTTGTTTGTGTGTGTTCGTGTTGTACCATAGACGTCACGCATTCGTTGTTTATTGTTTTGTTCATGTGAGCATTTAATAAATAGAATATGTTCACTGCAACGCTGCGCCTTGGTCTCCCTCATTAGACGATCGTGACACTATAGGAGGGGTTTGATGATTGTAGTGATATTGTCCAGGCGGAGCAGCAGCTCCTGAGGAAGGGAAAAGGCAAGCTGGGAGACATGCTGGAGAAAGCTGCTGAACAACTGATGGGCTGTTTCAGAGTGTGTGCCAGCGACAAGTGAGTCTCACAGGACATGGACACTATTGACAGCATATTAAACTATATATCTCACAGCATTGGACACTATTGACAGCATATTAAACTATATATCTCACAGCATTGGACACTATTGACAGCATATTAAACTATATATCTCACAGCATTGGACACTATTGACAGCATATTAAACTATATATCTCACAGCATTGAACACTATTGACAGCATATTAAACTATATATCTCACAGCATTGGACACTATTGACAGCATATTAGACTATATATCTTACAGCATTGAACACTATTGACAGCATATTAAACTATATATCTCACAGCATTGGACACTATTGACAGCATATTAAACTATATATCTCACGGCATTGGACACTATTGACAGCATATTAAACTATATATCTTACAGCATTGGACACCATTGACAGCATATTAAACTATATATCTCACAGCATTGGACACTATTGACAGCATATTAAACTATATATCTCACGGCATTGAACACTATTGACAGCATATTAAACTATTTATCTCACAGCATTGGACACTATTGACAGCATATTAAACTATATATCTCACAGCATTGGACACTATTGACAGCATATTAAACTATATATCTCACATCATTGGACACTATTGACAGCATATTAAACTATATATCTCACAGCATTGGTCACTATTGACAGCATATTAAACTATATATCTTACGGCATTGAACACTATTGACAGCATATTAAACTATATATCTTACGGCATTGGACACTATTGACAGCATATTAAACTATATATCTCACAGCATTGGACACTATTGACAGCATATTAAACTATATATCTTACAGCATTGGACACTATTGACAGCATATTAAACTATATATCTCACAGCATTGGACACCATTGACAGCATATTAAACTATATATCTCACAGCATTGGACACTATTGACAGCATATTAAACTATATATCTCACAGCATTGGACACCATTGACAGCATATTAAACTATATATCTTACAGCATTGGACACCATTGACAGCATATTAAACTATATATCTTACGGCATTGGACACTATTGACAGCATATTAAACTATATATCTCACAGCATTGAACACTATTGACAGCATATTAAACTATATATCTCACAGCATTGAACACTATTGACAGCATATTGAACTATATATCTCACAGCATTGGACACCATTGACAGCATATTAAACTATATATCTTACAGCATTGGACACTATTGACAGCATATTAAACTATATATCTTATAGCATTGGACACTATTGACAGCATATTAAACTATATATCTCACAGCATTGGACACTATTGACAGCATAATAAACTATATATCTTACGGCATTGAACACTATTGACAGCATATTAAACTATATATCTTACGGCAATGGACACCATTGACAGCATATTAAACTATATATCTTATAGCATTGGACACTATTGACAGCATATTAAACTATATATCTCACAGCATTGGACACTATTGACAGCATATTAAACTATATATCTTACGGCATTGGACACTATTGACAGCATATTAAACTATATATCTTACAGCATTGGACACCATTGACAGCATATTAAACTATATATCTCACAGCATTGGACACTCTTGACAGCATATTAAACTATATATCTTACAGCATTGGACACTATTGACAGCATATTAAACTATATATCTTACAGCATTGGACACCATTGACAGCATATTAAACTATATATCTCACAGCATTGGACACTATTGACAGCATATTAAACTATATATCTCACAGCATTGGACACCATTGACAGCATATTAAACTATATATCTTATAGCATTGGACACCATTGACAGCATATTAAACTATATATCTTACGAGCATTGGACACTATTGACAGCATATTAAACTATATATCTCACAGCATTGAACACTATTGACAGCATATTAAACTATATATCTCACAGCATTGAACACTATTGACAGCATATTAAACTATATATCTCACAGCATTGGACACTATTGACAGCATATTAAACTATATATCTTACAGCATTGGACACTATTGACAGCATATTAAACTATATATCTCACAGCATTGGACACTATTGACAGCATATTAAACTATATATCTCACAGCATTGGACACTATTGACAGCATATTAAACTATATATCTTACGGCATTGAACACTATTGACAGCATATTAAACTATATATCTTACGGCATTGGACACCATTGACAGCATATTAAACTATATATCTTATAGCATTGGACACTATTGACAGCATATTAAACTATATATCTCACAGCATTGGACACTATTGACAGCATATTAAACTATATATCTCACAGCATCGGACACCATTGACAGCATGTTAAACTATATATCTTACAGCATTGGACAATATTGACAGCATATTTTCTTACAGCATTGGACACTATTGACAGCATATTAAACTATATATCTCACAGCATTGGACACTATTGACAGCATATTAAACTATATATCTCACAGCATTGGACACTATTGACAGCATATTAAACTATATATCTCACAGCATTGGACACTATTGACAGCATATTAAACTATATATCTTACAGCATTGGACACTATTGACAGCATATTCAACTATATATCTCACAGCATTGGACACTATTGACAGCATATTAAACTATATATCTCACAGCATTGGACACTATTGACACCATATTAAACTATATATCTTATAGCATTGGACACTATTGACAGCATATTAAACTATATATCTTATAGCATTGGACACTATTGACAGCATATTAAACTATATATCTCACAGCATTGGACACTATTGACAGCATATTAAACTATATATCTCACAGCATTGGACACTATTGACAGCATATTAAACTATATATCTCACAGCATTGGACACTATTGACAGCATATTAAACTATACATCTTATAGCATTGGACACTATTGACAGCATATTCAACTATATATCTTACAGCATTGGACACTATTGACAGCATATTAAACTATATATCTCACAGCATTGGACACTATTGACAGCATATTAAACTATATATCATATAGCATTGGACACTATTGACAGCATATTAAACTATATGTCTTACAGCATTGGACACTATTGACAGCATATTAAACTATATATCTCACAGCATTGGACACCATTGACAGCATATTAAACTATATATCTCACAGCATTGGACACTATTGACAGCATATTAAACTATATATCTCACAGCCTTTACTGTAGCAACCATAGCCCCTTACCCATTATGTCTTGACTGTTATCGTTTACAGTCGGGCTGGTATTGACGACTCCAAGAAGTGGGGGATGTTGTTTCTCATCAATCAGCTCTTCAAGATATACTTCAAGGTAAGGCAGTAGTGTGAATAGGGCCTACTTCGTGTGTGTGTATGTGTGTACATCTCTGTGTGTCTAAATGGCTCTGTGTGTCCAGATCAACAAGCTACACCTGTGTAAGCCACTGATCCGGGCCATCGACAGCTCCAACCTGAAGGATGATTACAGTATGGCCCAGAGAGTCACCTACAAATACTACGTAGGCCGTAAGGCCATGTTCGACAGCGACTACAAACCAGCCGAGGAGTACCTGTCCTTCTCCTTCCAGCACTGCCACCGCTCCAGCCAGAGGAACAAACGCATGATCCTCATCTACCTACTGCCTGTCAAGATGTTGCTGGTGAGACAGAGCTTTACTTAGAGAGCCTTAACATGTGCTCATCTAGCCACACACGTCTCAATCCAAATCAAATTCAAAAAGCTTGATTGTAAATCAGAGACTGAGACTGGTGTTGCTCATGTTGTTTCAGGGTCACATGCCTAATCACCAGCTGCTCAGGAAGTATGACCTCATGCAGTTTGCCGACGTCACGAAAGCTGTGAGGTGAGTCACCACCCTCCCGCTCCTCGCCATCTCCCTCTCTACTTCCTCCTCTCTCTTTCTATCATTCATCTCTCTCTCTGTCTGTCTGTCTGTCTCTGTCTGTCTGTCTGTGTAATAGTGAGGGCAACCTGCTGCTGCTGAACGAGGCCTTGGCCAAGCACGAGACCTTCTTCATCCGCTGTGGCATCTTCCTCATCCTCGAGAAGCTCAAGATCATCACCTACCGGAACCTCTTCAAGAAAGTGTGAGTCTTGTACAATTTTCACACTACTGAGCCAAGTCCAGCTGTACTGGGCTGGCCTGGTTACACATCCATCATAGTTGCTGGAACCGCACTGAAAGGTCAGTGTGAAAATAAATGATCTGAGCCAGCACAGTACGATTCAGGTTCAGCCCTATAGTGTGAATCTGCATTGGTGGAGTAGGAATTGGTGTGTGTGTGTTAACCTAAGAGCGATTTTGACTCTTTGTTAACATATTTGTGGTATGAACTTCATGTGTGTTAACCTAAGAGCGATTTTGACTCTTTGTTAACATGTTTGTGTTTATGAACTTCATGTGTGTTAACCTAAGAGCGATATTGACTCTTTGTTAACATGTTTGTGGTATGAACTTCATGTGTGTTAACCTAAGAGCGATATTGACTCTTTGTTAACGTGTTTGTGGTATGAACTTCATGTGTGTTAACCTAAGAGCGATATTGACTCTTTGTTAACATGTTTGTGTAAGGTACCAGCTGCTGAAGACTCACCAGTTACCCCTAGATGCCTTCCTGGTAGCTCTAAAAATGATGCAGGTGGAAGAGGTGGACATTGACGAGGTGCAGTGTATCCTGGCCAACCTAATCTGTGAGGTGAGATACCACCACTAACACACACACACACACTGACCTTTTTCTCTGACCATACTAAGCACTACACCTGATATTTCAGAAAGTCGTAAGACATGAAGCAGCAGATTACCTCTCTTCTTGTTCCTCTTCTAGGGTCACATCAAGGGCTACATCTCTCACCAGCACCAGAAACTGGTCATCAGCAAGGCCAATCCATTCCCCCTGCTGTCATCATCTTCCTAATCTACGTATCCCAGAATCCCCTTCACCCAGAAAATGTTCCCAGAAATATATTTCCTTATTATTTAGGTTGCATTTTATTTTGTCATATTTTGTGATTTTTGGAATAAAAGTGATTGTTTGTACTCCTTGTACAACATTTTTGTTTATTAAGGAAGTGTGGGAGATTAATAATTGTATATAATTATAGTACACGTTACAATATAACTACACTCATTTACATTGTTAACCTTGCAGAAACAACTTCAATCTTGAACGCAGCCCTGTTGGCTTTAAGTCCAGTGCAGGTAGGGGATCAGGCTAACCCTAGGTTGGGGTTACCCCATAAGGTCCAGGTGGATCTTGGGTAATTTGTGGTGTCATCCTCACCTCTGTCATGTCCAGGTGCTGCTGGATCCAGTGCAAGTAGCGAGACAGCTTTGTGAACACCAGGGTTTGTCCACAGTCATGTGATGTGGGTGGTGAAAGGAGCAGGCCTGTGAGGAACGCTGTATGCCTCTCCACAGTCACAACGGGGTCCCGGACAAGAGGCTGCGGTTCCTCGTTAGTCCTGGTTTGAGGTCTGTCTCATTAAACCTAGTCAACTCAGTCCGACAGAAGCCCTTCTGGCGACCCATACAGAACATCTTGTTACTGAGCAGCTGGGAGAAGTTCACCTGGTTTCGACAGCCCTCCACATGCAGGTAGGAGAGAACAGGGTGGCCGTGGGATTCCCCCGGAGTTTGTCCGGGACCCCTGGCCACCCCCTCCCTTCCTGGACTCATCAACACATTCTCACAGAAATCCTTAGTGGGCAGGCACAGGTGGGAGACAGAGGGGCCGAAGGGAGGGGGGCTCATTTAGTCTCACCAAGGCCAGGTCGTCCTCCAGACTGCCCCTCTTGTGGCGGTTGTGAATGTACAGTTGGGTCGATAGAGGGATCCTCACACTATTATTTGAGGCACCTTAGGGGATGAAGGAAACTGTTAGTTTTCAGAAAGATTTGAATCTGCCTGAGCTGGAGGTTTATACACTAACCATATCAAACCTCAGTGTTTTGATCGCTGTGGGACTCACCTGTCTGCATGCTGTGGAGTTTCTTTCCCATGTACAGGCAGCTAGCTGATGTCAGGACTACGTGAGGCCCTAGGATCACCCCGCTACACAGCTCCGCACCAGCCTCATCCACAAACACCACCTGCCAATCACAAAGCCACAGGTTAAAAGGGGAAGTTCAATATTTCACAACTTAATGTTCCTCACCTTGAAAGTAGTCTATAGGCCAGGAGAAACTTAATCCATGGTCCCAAACTTCCCCTTTAACTCACCTTGCTCTACGTTGTGCTGGTAGGGAGGGACTTACTTGCCACGGACAGCGGTTGTGTGGACAGACGTGATAGGCTATGTTTATTTGGTTTGTTGGCTGGAGTCTTCCACAGGGGTGCTTAACTAAGGAAACAGAGACGTCTCTATATAAAGTGTGTGTGAGAGCGGGGAGTGTTGCAGATGTCTAATTCAAAAGAATAGGTAGACGTTAACCTGCAGGTATGCAGCTCCTCTTATCACTGTGAATCTTGTACCCTGTGGTGCAGGAGCACTGGTATGCTTCAAACTTGGGACTGCAGAAGTGGTCACAGGAAAAGGGCCCCTTTGGTGGGGCACTGAGATTTATCTGTTGTGACACACAAACATATCTCTTAGCCTACTCACACAACTATGAACACACGCATGCACGCACACACACTCATAAAGAGTTCTAAGGTAGGTGTTCTGTTGACCTATTTCACAGTTCTTCCCATGGTACAGCTCTGTGCAGCTACAGGTGTAACCTCCAACGCCATCCTTGCAGCTGCCGCCATGGAGACAGGGATTGGGTTTGCACTGGTCCCCATCTGGGGAGGAGGAGGAAGAAGAAGAGGGGGAGGAAAGGATTCAATATCTGGACTCGGGGAGAAAACCCAACACCCCTCTGCTGCGATTCAAAAGAACGAGACTTACCGACATAGACATTCCAGAAAGTGTCCTATTGAGGTATAACAGAGAGAGAGACAACGGACACAGGGTTTAAATCAGAAAACTACTGCATTAGTTATGGATAAGGGGATAGCCTATGTTGTCAGATCAGTGCAGTTGAAGGAAAGGAATACATTTTAGACTATTGAGATGCACCCTATAGGCCTAAACTGCTCACAGTTTTGGGTGTGTCTTCAAAGTACTCCCTGGCCTCCTCGTAGTTGCAGGACTCCTCATAACACTCCCTCTCCAGGTTCCCCTGAAGCATCTCCTCCAAGAAGAACGCGTTCGCTCGCTTCGACCGTAGGAAGACCGTGCTGGCGTGCGCAGGGGGTCTGAACACTGAGGGTCAGGGAAGAGGAGGAGGATGGAGAGGAGGAGGGGAAGGAGGAGGGGTAGGAGGAGGAGGGTGGATGAAGAGGAGGAGGAGGTGAATGAAGAGGAGGAGGAGGAGTGGATGAAGAGGAGGAGGAGGTGAATGAAGAGGAGAGGGAGGGGGAGGGGGTAGAGGGGAGGGGAGGGGATGGAGGAGGTAGGAGGAGAGGAGGTATGGAGAGAGGTGGATGAAGAGGAGGGGGGGAGGTGAATGAAGGGGAGGAGGGGAGGGGAGGTGGATGAAAGGAGGAGGGTAGGAGGAGGAGGAGGTGGATGAAGAGGAGGAGAGGAGGAGCAGAAGGAGGAGGAGGTGGGAGGAGAGGAGGAGCATGAGGAGGAGGGGAAGGAGGCGGGGTAGGAGGAAGAGGGGGAGGTGGATGAAGAGGAGGAGAGGAGGAGCATGATGGAGGAGGGGAAGGAGGCGGGGGAGGAGGAGGAGGGGGGAGGTGGATGAAGGAGAGGAGGGGAAGGAGGGGGAGGAGGAGGAGGTGGATGGGGAGGAGGAGGTGGATGAAGAGGAGGAGAGGAGGAGCATGCAGAGGAGGGGAAGGAGAAGGAGGAGGAGGAAGACATAGGGAACAACAACAACAACTGAAAGTGAGACAAACCAGAAGTGACTCAGTATAATTTTTTTAACTTCCAGGTTGAGAGAATATTGCAAATGGTGGAAAATAATACATAGAGCAATGGGATTATGGTGAAGATGATTCACTTTAAGTGGTCCCATCACTGATTTCTCACTTAAACACAGTTTGTTTCCTGTATACCAGTGGAGGCTGGTGAGGGGACAACGGCTCATAATAATGGCTGGAATGGAGTCAATGGAATTGTATCAAAAACATGGTTTTCATGGGTTTGATAACATTTCATTCACTCCATTCCATCCATTACGCTCCATTCCAGCCATTATTATGAGCCATTCTCCCCTCAGCAGCCTCCACTGCTGTATACCCAACACCATGCTATCCATAGCGGTAGACTGGAAAACCATGCTAGCGAAGTCATTGTCAGCCTGAACGTATGATTAACTAAATGTTGGTCCTGTAGCTTTCACAGTGCAGCGGCTTACCTCTCCCATAGCTGTGGACCAGGAGGACACTGCTCAGAAGAGAGAGAGACAGAAACCACCATCGCCTCCACGAGCCCATTATAATACACATCCACACAGTGCCCACAAGCCTCTCTGCCTGTGCCAAGATCCTGTCTGCAGCCCTGTCTATCTCTCTCTCTCTTGCGCTCTCTCACTCCCTTTCTGTCTGACACACACATCCACGCTGCCAGGTTAACATTGCCAGGTAAACCCCCACCCGCTTGCCAGCCGAAATGTCCGTTTTTAGTCATTGCTATATACGCCAACAAAGTTGTGCTTATGTCGTGAATTTCTCCAGGATAGTGTCATTTATGTGGACCTCCCTGTCACCTGACGTAGTTAATGTAGCTGGTGCCAGCTCTGGACATTTTAAAGATGGTACCTCATTAGTAATTGTATGTAATGTAATAGCTACCAAATATGCTACTAATATGCTAATATGTTATGAAGATAAATTGAGATGAAACGTTCTGAATACTCAGTAAAACTCATTGTATCACATTAGGGCTTCACAAACACAACGTCCCACAGATGGACTCTAGTCTGTACACACAATAGAGCAAACAGAGAACCCACCTATCCGTGTGTGCTCGGTACTTACACCAGCAGTGATTCAAGTCACTGGTGACCTTTGAACCCTGCTGTTTTTCTGATGCGATCGATTCAGTTTGTACTTTTAAAAAACTGGAACAGTAGGGAAATGTCTGCCTAATGGCAGTCCTGACTCAACTTTATAGTGTGTGATGTAGTTTCATGTTGGTATGTGATGAATGGACATTCAAACAAAACATGTTTGTTTTTTTAGCATAAGTTACTTGGTCTCAGAGACATTTTGTGAAAAACAATGAAAAAACAACAAAACACACAAGTTTCTTGCCCATAATTCCTCAAGCCTCTTTATTGATTGGTTCTCCTCTCTCCTCTGTCTCCCTCAAACCCACATCATTGAGTGCATATGACCCGCCCCCCTCGTCTTCCTCCTCCCCCCCTCCTTGGGGAGAAACTTCCCATGACTGCCCGGATCCAGTCGATGTACTTGGACACCTGCGTGTAGATGCCGTACTTGCCCTCGCGGGCGCACCCTTCGCCCCAGCTCACCACGCCCGTGACGAACCAGGTGTCCCCATAACGGGTGACGTGGGGTCCACCGCTGTCCCCCTGGCACGCGTCCTTCTTCTCCTTATCGTAGCCGGCGCAGAACATGCGGTTGGAGATCTTGTGCTGGCTGGACTGAAGGCAGGTGGCCCGGGGTACGTAGGGCACGGTCAGACGCTGTAGGATAGTGGACGGCTGTTTGGCCTCCCCCACACGACCGAACCCACTCACCAGGCCGTATGACTGTTTCATCAACACCTTGTATTGATAAGTAGACAGGACACCATTATGTTAGGTTCAGGAACATCTTTACTAAGATATGAAACATAGACAGATTAATTATATACTGTATGTTTATATGCATCATTGGATAAAACTGGATATGTTACACAGAGCATTATGGGTAGTACATCATGCTACAGACCTTCTCGGCAAAGTCGCGTTCGGGCAGGCAAGCGGGGAGGATGAACTCGGTGAACTTGATAGGGTCCTTCAGCATGATGAGGGAGATGTCGTTGTGATAGGTGGTGGAGATGTAGGCCTTGTGGATGAACACCTGTTCCACCTGGTGTATGGCCTCCCGTCCATCCTTCACCTCCGTATCAAACTCTCCTGCAGACGGACGAACCAATGGGGAGGTTTGATTTCAATCAATTGAATTCAATTAACTTGATAGGCTGCTACAACTTAGGCTATGTGTGTGTGGTATGGTTATTGACTGTTCTTATTTCACCCCATAAACAACTATGCTGTACACAGCAATTTACAATGCATTCAGACCCCTTCACTTTTTCTACATTTTGTTTTGTTCCAGCCTTATTCTAAAATTGATTAAATAAAATTATTTACTCAGCAAACTACACACAATACCCAATAAAGACAAAGAAAAAAACAAGTTTTTAGACATTTTTGCAAATGTATTAAAAATAAAAAACAGAAATACCTTATTTACATACAGTCAAAAGACACACCTAGTCATTCCAGGGTTTTTCTTTAGTTGTACTATTTTCTATATTGTAGAATAATAGTGAAGACATCAAAACTATGAAATAACACATATGGAATCATGTAGTAACCAAAAAAGTGTTCAACAAATTTTATATTTGAGATTCTTCAAAGTAGACACCCTTTGCCTTTATGAACGCCCAGCCAAACTGAGCAATCGGGGGAGAAGGGCCTTGGTCAGGGAGGTGACCAAGAACCCGATGGTCACTCTGACAGAGCTCCAGAGTTCCTCTGTGGAGATAGGAGAAACTTCCAGAAGGACAACCATCTCTGCAGCACTCCACCAATCAGGCCTTTATGGTAGAGTGACCAGATGGAAGCCACTCCTCAGTAAAAGGCACATGACAGCCTGCTTGGAGTTTGCCAAAAGCCACCTAAAGACTCTTAAACCATGAGAAACAAGATTCTGTGGTTTGATGAAACCAAGATTGAACTCTTCGGCCTGAATGCCAAGTGTCACGTTTGGAGGAAACCTGGCACCATCCCTACGGTGAAGCATTGTGGTGACAGCATCATGCTGTGGGGATGTTTTTCAGCGGCAGACACTGGGAGACTAGTCAGGATTGAGGGAAAGATGAACGGAGCAAATTACAGAGAGATCCTTGATGAAAACCTGTTCCAGAGCACTCAGGACCTCAGACTGGGGCGAAGGTTCACCTTCTAACAGGACAACGACCCTAAGCACACAGCCAAGACAATGCAGGAGTGGCTTCGGGACAAGTCTCTGAATGTCCTTGAGTGGCCCAGCTAGAGGCCGGACTTGAACCTGATCTAACATCTCTGGAGTGACCTGAAAATAGCTGTGCAGTGACGCTCCCCATCCAACCTGACAGAGCTTGAGAGGATCTGCAGAGAAGAATGGGAGAAACTCCCCAAATACAGGGGTGCCAAGCTTGTAGCGTCATACCCAAGAAAAATTGAGGCTGTAATCGCTGCCAAAGGTGCTTCAACAAAGGACTGAGTAAATGGTCTGAATACTTATGTAAATGTGTTATTTCATTTTTGTTAAAAAATTTTTTTGGGGGGATCTAAAAACCTGTTTTCTGCTTTGTCATTATGGGGTATTGTGTGTAGATTGATGAGGGGGGGAAAACAACGTAATCCATTTTAGAATAATGCTGTAACGTAACAAAATGTGGAAAAAGTCAAGGGGTCTGAATACTTTCCGAATGCATTCCTAGATGTAGAGACCACAGTTAAAGGTGTTTGGTTAACGGTACCTACCGAGGACAACGTAAAAGGAGCGTGTCTGGTTCATGCAATGTGCTGCAGTTAAGATGAAGTACTTATTCAGGATTGTTCCTCCACAGAAGCCCCTGTCCTCATGGTTTACCAGGAAAGCCTGTTGAGAGAGAGAGAGGGAGAAAATAGAGAGAAAGAATGAAAGAGAGAGAGATATATATAGAGAGAGAAAGATAGAGGGAGCGAGAGAAAGAGAGAAAGAGATAGAGAGATAGATAGACAGAGAAAGAGAGAGGGCGAGAGAAAGAAAGAAAGAAAGAAAGAAAGAAAGAAAGAAAGAAAGAAAGAAAGAAAGAAAGAAAGAAAGAAAGAAAGAAAGAAAGAAAGAAAGAGAAAGAGAGAGAGAGAGGGAGAGAGAAAGAAAGAGAGAGTTGCAGAAACGAACAACCCTGAATGCTATTTAGAGGGAACCCCACTAGAGGTGTATCTACTCTACTATACCTGCCAGGGACAATCTCCTGGGGGACACGCCTCCCCATCGACAATACGGGTCTGGCCACTCGCCTCGGCAAAGATTGGCTTCTCCTTCACCATAACTTCATCCTCATATACAAATTGGATTTCTCTCTGTTGGGTTACATTCAAGGCCGTTTCCCTGATAGGGTCCTCCATCATGTTGGTCTTTTCAGTGGTGTTGGTGGCAGTGGTGTTAGGCTGGTAGATGAAGATGGTGCGGGTCTTCTTGGATACCACGAAGCCACACTTAAAGGCCTCTTCAATGACAAAAGGACAACAATGTTATTAGGTACTAACTAAGCCCAACCTACAACCTACTAATGGAGATCAACGATGCTGCAGCTTCTCTACCCCCATAGATAATTTGTATATGTCCCTCTCTCTGTTGTTATGTCTGTCTCTCTCCCTCTCTCCCTCTATATATATATATATATATATATATGCCATTTAGCAGACGCTTTTATCCAAAGCGACTTACAGTCATGCGTGCATACATTTTTTGTGTATGGGTGGTCCCGGGGATCGAACCCACTACCTTGGCGTTACAAGCGCCGTGCTCTACCAGCTGAGCTACAGAGGACCACCCTCTCTCTGTCGTTATGTCTGTCTGTTTCTGTCTCTCGCTGTCTCTATCTCTCTCTGTCTCTGTCATTCTGTCTGTCTGTTTCTCTGTTGTTCTGTCTGTCTCTCTCCCTCTCTCTGTCTCTCTGTCGTTATGTCTGTCTGTGTCTCTCTGTCTCTCTCTGTCTGTTTCTCTGTTGTTCTGTCTGTCTCTCTCCCTCTCTCTGTCTCTCTGTCGTTATGTCTGTCTGTGTCTCTCTGTCTCTGTCATTCTGTCTGTTTCTCTGTCTGTCTCTCTCCCTCTCTCTGTCTCTCTGTCGTTATGTCTGTCTGTGTCTCTCTGTCTTTTTTTTTTTTTTTTTTTGTCATTTGCAGACGCTCTTATCCAGAGCGACTTCATGAGCAATTAGGTTAAGTGCCGCTTAAGGGCACATCGACAGTTACACGTCGGCTCAGAACCAGCGTGTACCACCGCTCTTACCACTAAGCTACCTGCCGCCCCATTCTGGGTCTCTGTCATTCTGTCTGTCTGTCTGTCTGTCTTTTGTTCTGTCTCTCTCTCTCTCTCTCTTCTTCTCTCTCCATCTCTCCCTCCTCTCACCGTTGGAAAGGCAGGACTTGTCGTCTGTGTCCAGATAGTAGCCATCGGCACAGGAGCATTGCACACTGTCCTGCTTCACGTGGCAGAAGTGATCACAGTCTCCATTGTTATTCTCACACAGCTCAGGAATGGCTGCAGAACAGCATCACATCAAGGATACAGATTAGACAAACTAGAGTCATGATTAGGGCCAGGTGTTGTTCCTGACTACGGAGTGACCTGGAGTCGGGATATTTCTAGCGTCTGTGTTGGAGTCGGGAATGAGATTGTTCATCAAAGTTGAAGAGGAAAGGGAGAAGAAGACAGAGACGTACCAATCTCACAGTTGTACCCCTGGAATCCAGCGAGACAGAAGCAGGTGTACGTCCCAATCCCATCCTTGCAGACCCCCTTGTGGACACATGGCTTAGACTCACAGGCATCTCCATCTACAGTGAGGGAGAAAAGTATTTGATCCCCTGCTGATTTTGTATGTTTGCCCACTGACAAAGACATGATCAGTCTATAATTTTAATGGTAGGTTTATTTGAACAGTGAGAGACAATATATACAAAATAAGTATTTGACCCCTCTGCAAAACATGACTTAGTACTTGGTGGCAAAACCCTTGTTGGCAATCACAGAGGTCAGACGTTTCTTGTAGTTGGCCACCAGGTTTGCACACATCTCAGGAGGGATTTTGTCCCACTCCTCTTTGCAGATCTTCTCCAAGTCATTAAGGTTTTGAGGCTGACGTTTGGCAACTTGAACCTTCAGCTCCTTCCACAGATTTTCTATGGGATTAAGGTCTGGAGAATGGCTAGGCCACTCCAGGACCTTAATGTGCTTCTTCTTGAGCCACTCCTTTGTTGCCTTGGCTGTGTGTTTTGGGTCATTGTCATGCTGGAATACCCATCCACGACCCATTTTCAATGCCCTGGCTGAGGGAAGGAGGTTCTCACCGAAGATTTGATGGTACATGGCCCCTCTCCATCGTCCCTTTGATGCGGTGAAGTTGTCCTGTCCCCTTAGCAGAAAAACACCCCCAAAGCATAATGTTTCCACCTCCAAGAGCTCCATTTTGGTCTCATCTGACCACAACACTTTCACCCAGTTCTCCTCTGAATCATTCAGATGTTCATTGGCAAACTTCAGACGGGCCTGTATATGTGCTTTCTTGAGCAGGGGGACCTTGCGGGCGCTGCAGGATTTCAGTCCTTCACGGCGTAGTGTGTTACCAATTGTTTTCTTGGTGACTATGGTCCCAGCTGCCTTGAGATCATTGACAAGATCCTCCCGTGTAGTTCTGGGCTGATTCCTCACCGTTCTCACGATCATTGCAACTCCACGAGGTGAGATCTTGCATGGAGTCCCAGGCCGAGGGAGATTGACAGTTCTTTTGTGTTTCTTCCATTTGCAAATAATCGCACCAACTGTTGTCACCTTCTTACCAAGCTGCTTAAGCGATGGTCTTGTAGCCCATTCCAGCCTTGTGTAGGTCTACAATCTTGTCCCTGACATCCTTGGAGAGCTCTTTGGTCTTGGCCATTTTTGGAGTTTTGGAGTTTGGAATCTGATTGATTGATTGCTTCTGTGGACAGGTGTCTTTTATACAGGTAACAAGCTGAGATTAGGAGCACTCCCTTTAAGAGTGTGCTCTAATCTCAGCTCGTTACCTGTATAAAAGACACCTGGGAGCCAGAAATATTTCTGATAGAGAGGGGGTCAAATACTTATTTCCCTCATTAAAATGCAAATAAATGTATAACATTTTTGACATGCGTTTTTCTGGATTTTTTGTTTTGTTATTCTGTCTCTCATTGTTCAAATAAACCTACCATTAAAATTATAGACAGATCATTTCTTTGTCAGTGGGCAAACGTACAAAATCAGCAGGGGATCAAATACTTTTTTCCCTCACTGTATGAAACACAGTTTATTTCTCACCATGGACCTACCAGCACAGCAACACCAAACACACTGCAAACAATCAATTCATGAATTGAAAATGGCCCATTATTTTGGTGTGTGGTCGTGAGTCCTTCACTTCACTTCCTGAACTGACTAGGTTGACCCCAATCTGACCCCAACCTGACTCCAACCCAGCGCTAATCAGCAAACCCCATGTGATCCCAACCCCAGCCTCTTGCGCCAACCCTTAGCCTCAACAGACTCCTGGGCCTTACCGTAATATTTGTTCCAGAATTCAGTCTGAGGGAAAGAGGTAAAAAGAAACACAACCGTCACAAATTCAAACCAGAAAGGTCATGATTCCAAACACACAGGAATTTCGGGTTGGAATCATGAGCGTGTAAAGGTGGTGTGAATGAGTGCAAAGTGAGTGAGTGACTAAACAGGAATGTGATTTATGTGAATGTGACGCGAACAGACATGTAAGTGTTTCTGGTTTAAAGAGAGATAGAGAGAAACCAAGATGGAGAAAGGGAATTTACAGTCAGTTTGTCATCCTCAAAGATCTCCCTAGCCTCCTCTCTGTCACAGCGTTCCTCGATACACTCTCTCTCCATGTCTCCCTGCCGCCACTCCTCAAATGGGCTGTTGGCCCGCCGCCGCCGGTTCAGAATCTGGCTAGCATCGTCACTGTTCAGGAAGACTGGGGACACAGGGAAAAATCATCATCAGTGGCAGCAGGACGTTGTTGTGATCATCATCATCATCATCATCATCATCACCATCATCATCACCATCATCATCACCATCATCACCATCACATCATCATCACCATCATCACCATTATCATCATCATCAGCACCATCATCATCACCATTATCATTATCACCATCATCATCATCTCACTATCATCATCACCACTGCCATCATCATCACCATCATCATCATCATCACCATCACTATCATCATTATCATCATCATCACTATCATCATCATCACTATCATCATCACCATCATCATTATCATCATCACCATCATCATCTTTCTCACCTTGATCATCAATTAGGCTGTTGTCATCTTAACACACAGTCATCACAATCATCAAAGCAAGTAGAGATACAGACACCATAACATCCCAGTCACTTGCCCTCACCCGTACTCACACACTGACCCCAATCACTGACACTGACTAAACCCCAGAGTTTCCCTCACTTTCTCTCTACATAACCATTTGTCAACCATTTGATATGGTGGGGTGTTTGAACGTACCCTCGGAGGCCACGCCGTGCAGCAGCAGGAGAAAGACACAGGTCTGGGAGAGCCAAAACATGGCCGAATCTCTGGGTGAGGCGCCTCTCTACTCCTGGCTGCTCTGTGGAGCACAACTCTGGAGAGAGCAGGCGGAGAGGGAGGGCAATGACCTGAGAAACAGGGAGAGAACATGCTGAAGGGAGAGGGAGAGGGGGAATGTGTGTGTGTGGGGGGGAAGAGGGAGAGAAAGGGGGAGGACAATGGAGAGGGTAAAAAAAGAGGGATGTTTGAGAGAGAAAGGGTGGAGAGAGAGAAAGAGAAAGGGAGGACTCACTTCAAATCCAGTCTTCGCCACTCAGAGACGCAAGGCCGTGTCTACTCCACCATTTTGCTCTGTACTCTTCAGCATGACAAACAGCCCTTATTTGAGCCAATCAGAACAGCTCTCAGGAAGGGGCAGAAAGTCCCCAGTGATCATGTGATCAGTGTTCTGAGGTCCAAATCACTGAGCTAATATTGACACTAAAGGATCTGTGACATCTATTCCAATGGTCAACACTGCTGTGTTGTGGTGAGAGCCTTAAATGGCAAATCTAAAGAAATGCGTTTGATTCAGATAATATGCATTTCAGAGAAAAAACAACCATGTAGATAAGCTATTGCTGAAGTGTGGCTATGGATACATTTGGACTTTTCATTCATTCACACACAAAAGCAACACAAATGAGCCAATTATTTAGTTTGTCAGCAAGTAATATTTATTCTTCAGATATCAGAGAGGAATCTTTGGAAGTAAATGTACGTCTTGGGAAGCAAACATTCTGTATGGCATCAGGTCAAACATACTGTATGGAATCAGGTCAAACATTCTGTATGGCATCAGGTCAAACATTCTGTATGGCATCAGGTCAAACATTCTGTATGGCATCAGGTCAAACATTCTGTATGGCATCATGTCAAACATTCTGTATGGCATCAGGTCAAACATTCTGTATGGCATCAGGTCAAACATACTGTATGGCATCAGGTCAAATATACTATATGGCATCAGGTCAAACATACTGTATGGCATCAGGTCAAACATTCTGTATGGCATCAGGTCAAACATTCTGTATGGCATCAGGTCAAACATTCTGTATGGCATCAGGTCAAACATACTGTATGGCATCAGGTCAAATATACTGTATGGCATCAGGTCAAACATACTGTATGGCATCAGGTCAAACATACTGTATGGTATCAGGTCAAACATACCGTATGGCATCAGGTCAAACATTCTGTATGGCATCAGGTCAAACATTCTGTATGGCATCAGGTCAAACATTCTGTATGGCATCAGGTCAAACATTCTGTATGGCATCAGGTCATCTGAATCACCACTTGAGTCATGAAACTTACACTTTACATTAAGAGTCAAATGAAAAGAATAGCAGAGTGAAAAGATGTCTGTTTACAAAGCGATGAAACAGGACGATATGCTACACCAGTAGCATGATATACTGTAGCTTCCATCTAATATGAAAATCTTTATTGATGTGATGTGACAACACCTAGCATTAGAATCACTGTAGTGACGTTTGGTGTTGTGTGGTGACTGGTGACAAATCTAATGGGAGTTAGCCATATTCGCTACTCATATTCAATGGGAGGTGGTGGCACTAACTTCTCCGTAGCCTGCTGAATCTGAACCTCATCTAATGCCATCTCTAGCAGGAATGGCATCACCGGGCACTGACTGAAGGCACCGGGGCACTGACTGGAGGAGAATTCATCACCTCCTCAGCCCAGTCCAGGTAGTTGGCTACGTTAGTGTAGACGCCATAGTAACCCTGTTTGGGGCAGCCCTTCCCCCAGGCCACCACGCCCATCAGGAAGTGGGTGGCCCCATAGTAGTGACCAGGGGGCTCCCATCGTCCCCCCTACAGGCCTCCTGGTTCCCCACGAAGTAGCCGGCACACAGCATGTTCTGGGTGAAATTGAAGCCGCTCTTGAGGGTGCACTCAGAGTTGGGCAGGATGGGTGTGGCTAGCCTGCGGAGGAAGGGGCGAGAGGGGGCTGGCTTGGTGCCGGGTTGGGGATCGTTGCCCCCGTTGGTGTGCCTCCCCAGCCGCTGAGGGTGTGGAAGCGGACGGCCGCAAGCTCACTCTTGGCGAAGTGTTGCTGAGGCAGGCAGACGGGTACAGCGTTAGGGCCCAGAGTTACAGGCTCGCTCAGACGCAGCAGGGCGATGTCACTGTCACCTGTTGCCGGGTCGTACAGGTTGTAGGGTATGGCTCTGGCAACGGGATCCTCTGCTCGGTGCCCTCGTCTAACTCAATGTTGTGTTCCCCTGGAAACAGTGTTGTTCATTAGGGCAATGTTTTCTTATGTGACATAGGGACACTGTCACAGTTCCCTCAGCCAGAACCCAAAAGCAGACCAGGACAAGGAGAGTTGAACGAAGGTGAGGGTTTATTAGATACGACAAAAGGTGCAGTATAATCCAGGGACAGAGCGGGCGGCGTGGTTGAGTAGTTGGGGGTGCAGTCTGGGTCCAGTGATGGCTCGGCAGCCGCCGACCATCAGGCAGAGGTGGGGGTGAAGGTTCCGACGTGTGACTGCAGGTGGAACAAAAACGGAGGTAAGGACACAAAAACTCAACAAAGTACAAAATAACAAAACTCACGCTAGAACGCTCAACTGATACACAGAACACCTACTGTTCATGGCTAACGATCCGGCAGGAACTGGATGTTGGGCCAGAGCCTAAGAAAGGTGCTGATTAGGCCCAGGTGTGCAGATTGCTAATAGGAAGCAGGTGCGGAAACCAGCGCTCCCCCGGAGCGTTCCCGAACCTCGGGAAACTGGAGATTACGACCAGACCCCGACTCAGACAGCCGGGATCGTTACAGCACCCCCTCCGACAACGCCACCGGGCGGACTCCCCGGGAGCGCCAGGATGGAGGCGGTAAAAGTCCCTGATGAGATCCGCATCTAGGACCTGTCGCCGCGGAATCCAACTCCTCTCTTCAGGACCATACCCCTCCCAGTCCACGAGATACTGAAACCCCGGCCCCGCCGTCTGGAATCCATAATGCGACGCACCGTGTAGGCAGGACCACCTCCGATCATCCGAGGAGGAGGAGGAGGAGGCGGAGGAGGCAACAGAGGACTGAGGAAGACAGGCTTGAGGCAGGAGAACATGAAAGGTGGGATGGACTCTGAGCGTCCTCGGTAGTTTGAGTCGCACTGCCACTGGATTGATCACCTTCTCCACCACAAACGGACCAATAAACTTCGGTAACAACTTCCTAGACTCAGTCCGTAACGGAAGATCCCGTGGGCCAACCAAACCCTATCTCCGATGGTATAGGTGGGAGCGGGGATCCGGCGACGATTCGCCTGGAGCTGATACCGGTCCGAACCTCTAAGGAGTGCCTTTCTGGCCCGATGCCAGGTCCGGTGGCAACGCCGAATATGGGCCTGAACAGAAGGCACTGAGAGCTCCTTCTCCTGAGAAGGGAACAGGGGAGGTTGGTAGGCCATACAGGCACTGGAAGGGAGACATCCCAGTGGCAGATGTAGGGAGAGTATTGTGGGCATACTCAACCCAAGGCAACTGAGAGGCCCAGGAGGTGGGGTTGGAAGAGACCAGACAGCGTAGCGTGGATTCCATCTTCTGGTTGGCTCTCCGCCTGACCATTGGATTGGGGGTGAAAACCAGATGTGAGACTGACTGTAGCTCCAATGGCCAAACAGAAGGACTTCCAGACAGCAGAGGTAAACTGAGGGCCACGGTCGGAAACGATATCACTGGGCAAACCGTGACCCTGAAAACCTCCCTAACCAGGATCTCGGACGTCTCCGAGGCAGAGGGAAGCTTGGCAAAGGCACAAAGTGGGGAGAACTTGCTGAATCTGTCCACGATAGTCAGAACGACCGTGTTCCCCTCAGAAGCGGGCAACCCCGTGACGAAGTCCAGGGCCAGATGCGACCATGGACGCCGGGGAATAGGAAGGGGATGAAGTAGTCCAGAGCTGGGCCGATTGGTACTTCTTATTCTGCACACACTGGACAGGCAGCAACAAAACCCCGAGTATCCTCGGCCATGGCAGGCCACCAAAACGCTCGAAGAAAACGCCATAGTCCGAGCCACGCCGGGTGACAAGCCATCTTGCTGGCGTGGGGACCATTTGAGGACAGCAGGACGAACCGACTCAGAACAAACAACCCGACCGGGTGGACCGTTACCGAACCGGGCTGAGTCCGAAGGGCCGCCAGCACCTCTCCTCAATCTTCCACATCACTGCTCCCACGACGCAGTTCCGGGGAGAATAGTCCCGGTCTTGGACCCACTCTCCTCCGTCTTGGAGAACATCCGGGACAAGGCGTCCGCCTTGCCGTCTTAGATCCAGGTCGGAACGTCAGGGCAAACTTGAATCGTCCGAAAAACAACGCCCACCTGGCCTGACGGAGTTGAGCGGCTTAGCCGATTGCACGTAAAGCAAGATTCTTGTGGTCAGTCCAGACAATCAACGGTTGCTCCGCCTCCAACCAGTGGCGCCACTCCTCCAAGGCAAGTTTCACCGCGAGAAGCTCCCGGTTACCCACACCGTAATTCCTCTCTGCAGGCGAAAGGCGTTGAGAGTAGTAGGCGCAGGGATGGAGTTTACTGTCCGTGGAGCATCGCTGCGACAGGATGGCGCACAACTCCCACATCCGAGCCGGCTCCACTTCAACGGAACTGACGGGCGTGTCCGGTTGAGAGAGAATCGGTGCGTTAGTGAATCGCCTCTTCAAATCCAGAAACGCCCGATCCGCCTCCGGATTCCACTTGAAGGTCCTGATACTGGAAAGTCAAGGCAGTTAATGGAGCGCCACACGGCTGTAATCCCCGATGAATCTCGGTAGAAATTCGCAAACCCCAAAAAATCTCTGGAGTTGCAATCTTGTGACCGGGCTGGACCCATTCCAGAACCGCTCCTAACTTCTCCTGATCCATCCTAATCTCACCCTGGAGATGATGTACCCGAAAGGATGTAGTGTGGGCGTGAAACTCGCACTTCTCGGCCTTCACGAACAGACGATTCTCCAACAATCGCTGCAGAACCTGCCGGACATGCTGGACGTGGTCGGAAGGTTCCTCGAGAAGATCAGAATGTCATCCAGGTAAACAAACACGAAGAGACCGATCATATCTCTCAGGCCGTCGTTCACCATACCTCTGGAATACCGCTGAGCATTGGTCAGTCCAAACGGGCATCACCTGATACTCAAGTGACCCATCGGTGTATTGAAACCCGGTCAACCACTCGTCCCCTCTCTGATCCGGACCAGGTGATACGCATTGCGTAGGTCTAGCTTGGTGAACACCGTAGCACCCTGTAAGGAGTCGAAGGCAGAACTCATCAAGGGCAGGGGATACTTGTTCTTGACCGTGATGTCATTCAACCCCGATAATCAATACACGGTCGAAGAGAGCCACCTTCTTTCCCACAAAGAAGAATCCTGATCCCCAGGGGTGATGACGAGGGACCGAACGAGACCAGCAGCTAGGACTCTTGATGTAGGTCTCCAACGCCTCAACGTTCAGGTCGGGAGATACTGTTATAAACCTTCCCTTGGGGTAGACAGCTCCAGGAACCAGGTTGATGGCACAATCATATGGTCGGTGGGGAGAAGTGACAGAGCCTTCTGCTTACTGAAAACTTCCCCCCAAATCGTGATATGTCTCGGGAACCAGGGACAAATCTGGGGTTTAGCCTCAATCACCTGACTGGGAACCGCATGGGGGCAGGCAGTCTTGAGACAGTTAGCATGACAATCAAGGCTCCAACTCGTTACCCTGCCCGTCGCTCCAATCGAACGGGGATTGTGTTCCCTTCAGCCAGGGGTATCCAAGAACCAGAGGAACATGGGAAGACCGGCAGAATGAAAAATGAAATCATCTCCGAATGATTCCCCGACAACCGCATCTTAACCGGGTTCAGTCCTCATCGTGAACGTGCCAGACTACTGCCGCTCAGAGTGGTCGCTTAATGGCTTCCGGCAATTGCTCCTTGAAAGCCCCAGCTGTTCCACCAACTCGGCATCAAGAAAGCTTCCATCGGCACCTGAATCGATAAAAGCGTGCGCTCTAAGCTCTGATTCCTGTTCACAAGGGTAGCCGGGAAGCGGGGTCTGACAGAGGTACTGAGAGGTTGAAACTGGCTCGCTAAAAGTCCTCCCAACTTTAGCGAGCCGGGCAGTTGACGACCGCGGGAACAAGTGGAGATGTCATGTCCCGAGCGACCACAGTAGAGGCAGCAGTTGGTCTTACGTCTATGTTGACGCTCCTCCTTGGTTAACCCGTGCCGCCCCACTTGCATGGGTTCAGAATCGGGAGAGAGGTCCTCTCTACTAATCCTTAGTGGTGGAGAATGATCGACGTGTTCTGGTCCACCACCCGATCCGACTGGGAACTGAGAAGCTGATCGATTGGACGGACCCCATTGCTTCTCCCTCCTTCGGCTCTCGGACTCGATTATCCACCCGAATAGACAAGGCTACCAAGCTGTCCAGGTCACTAGGCTCCGGATAGGAGATCAACTCATCCTTGAGCTGCTCCGACAGGCCCTGGTAAAAGGCCGCTTGCAAAGACTCCTCGCTCCACCCACTCTCACAGCCAACGCCTTGAACTCGATCACGAAGTCGGCCCACGCTGCGAGTTCCTTGGTGAAGAGAAAACAGACGCCTAGCTGCGTCGCCTCCCTCGGACGGAATGGTCGAAGAGCTTCCTCATCTCGGCCGTGGGGAACCCCTGGTATGAAGCCATGCAGGGATCCTGTCGTTCCCAAACGGCTGAAGCCCACTCCAGCGCTCGACCACGCAGCAACTCAATCAAAAGCTATCCTAGCCTTGTCAGTGGCATAAGAGTAGAGCTGTAGATCGAACACTAATCCACACTGCATAAGGAAGGAACGGCATCTTCCCCAGCTCCCCCTCATATTTATCCGGCGGCCGGGACCTTGGGCTCACGGAGGGACACAACTTCAGAAGCGGCAGGCGAGATGGGTGAAACCGGAGTGAGTCCTCCACCGGACACTGGCGTTGGTTCTGGGACCTCCGTCAGGCCGGTAGAAAGGTTCCGAACTGACAACGCGATCTCCTGTAGTACCATGCTATGGATGGCCCAACATCTTCTCCTGCTGGGTAATGGCATGGCGAACAGAGTCCAGGTCCGCTGGGTTCATAATTGGCCGGATCGCTTCTGTCACAGTTCCCTCAGCCAGAACCCAAAAGCAGACCAGGACAAGGAGAGTTGAACGAAGGTGAGGGTTTATTAGATAATCATAAAAGGTGCAGTATAATCCAGGGACAGAGCGGGCGCGTGGTTGAGTAGTTGGGGGTGCAGTCTGGGTCCAGTGATGGCTCGGCAGCCGCCGACCATCAGGCAGAGGTGGGGTGAAGGTTCCGGACGCTGTGACTGCAGGTGGAACAAAACGGAGGTAAGGACACAAAACTCAACAAAGTACAAAATAACAAAACTCACGCTAGAACGCTCAACTGATACACAGAACACCTACTGTTCATGGCTAACGATCCGGCAGGAACTGGATGTTGGGCCAGAGCCTAAGAAAGGTGCTGATTAGGCCCAGGTGTGCAGATTGCTAATAGGAAGCAGGTGCGAAACCAGCGCGCTCCCCGGAGCGTTCCCGAACCCTCGGGAAACTGGAGATTACGACCAGACCCCGACTCAGACAGCCGGGATCGTTACAGACACAAACAATGCACAATGTCCTCACTATATGTTTCTAGAAACTCTATGAAAGGCACACACCCACACCCACACCCACACCGTAACCTACCTGCGACCACCATTAGGTCCTTGTTGTCTCTATCCAGGACACAGTGGGCAGCAGTGATGACCCAGTCAGGATGAACTATGACCCCACCACACAGACTAGAGCCTTTATGCTTCAACAGGACCTGCAACCACCAGTCCCATCACAAAGACAAATTGGCCACTCTATCCATCACATCTCATTGCACATAAACCAAAATAATACTGTGGAATTATATAATGCCTTATGGAAGAGGTGGAAATAGATACTAACCAAGTTAATATTACACCCCTTGACTTGCATTCAAGGACAGTGGTTGGTATGGGAATGACTGTAGTAGCTACTGTATCATAATGCCCTGTGTGGCTCAAGTGGTAGTGCAAGGCGCCAGGGTTGTGGGATCGATTTCATGGGAGGGACAGGCACAAACAATGCACTCACTACTACTAAGTCACTCTGGATAAGAGTGTTGCAAATGACTAGAAGGGTAGTATTGGCTAATCAAATGTGAATGAGGTGGATGGAGCCGCTTGTGCTCCACAGCCAGGTGTTGATGCGCTACCTGCCATGGACAGGCTCCTTTCGACAGTGGTTCCCACCACTATCCTGGCTTGTGCCTGGCCCATCTGGAGCGTGCCCGAGCTTGGGATTTTACCACACGGATACTGAACTGATAATGGACAGACAGCACATGTGAGCTGCTGCTTCTAAGTCTATTCATACATTAACATCATTAACACATGTTGGCCTTTTGGTATTGTAAATATTACAGTCTGTTTGTGAGAAACAGGGATTTCCAGCCTTTAAAAAACATCTGGGCTCATCTACGGTCAGTTACAGTTAGTACCTTGGGCGACACAATTTGCTCCATTCTCTTCCAGGGCGTAACCAGGAGCACAGGAACACTATTGCGCCTTGGCCCAGAATCGCCACAGAAGTGCTCGCACTCCGCGAAGGCGAGAGGCACTTCAGGGTGGCCTCAAATACTATGGTTGGGAGATAGGGGAAAGGTAAGTAGGATAAGCAGAATGGGGTCAACCTATAATATCAGTTCACTAGCAAATGTGGGCAACACTTCACATTACAGTGCTCTTGTTTGCTGTGTAATTACAATCATCTATTTGTATAAAAACTATTGAGAAACTAGTGTTTTTTTATTTCTGGTCCGGAACCTAAAGCAGGGTACACATATTTGCTTTCGCCCTACTTATACTGCACACCCGATTCCACTAATCAACCTCACCATCTAACATTTGATTAGTGGAATCAGGTGTGCAGTGCTACGGAAAAAAACAAAAATGTGCACTCCCTAGGGTCCCCAGGACCTAGATTAAGAAACACTGGCGTAAACTATTGGTATAAAAATGGCAGCTAGGAATTCTCTTCTTACCTGTCTGACAGTATTTTCCTTCATAGCCTTCAGGACACTGACATGAGTAAGAGTTGTCCATGGTAACACAAGTTCCGTTGTTTTTGCGGATGGGTTGACCAGGCAGGTCTACGACCTTAGAGCTAACGAATAGGGTAAAGGTTATGACATTTGCATATTTGACATGCTGGACATAATCTTGTGCAAACAAGTTAGGAATGTGATAACAGACATGGTAGCACCATATTGGATTTTAAACAACAATATCATTAGCATTTTATGAAAATGACTGAAAGCCCATTTGAAAGCAGGCTGATTGGAACTATTTGTGTACAGTCCACAATACAAAAATCCGACTTACCAGTGTATGTCAACCAAAAACTTTTCTGTGGAAACAAACCATACATAGTCAGTTTTAATAGTTATCTCTGGAATTCTCACATGTTCCTATGTATTGCTAAAGATTTCATTACATTTAATTAAAATAGTCCTTCAATCAAAGTAATTGCAAATATTTTCCCAACTGAAATTACTACAGAATTGCACCGTTCGGCCGTCGTCCTCGAAAACTTCCCTGCAGCCCCTTCATAGTCACAATTTCCTCGACACCTCGCGCCCGAGTTCTGTTCATCTCCTCCAAGTAGCCGCTGCTGGCGCGCCTGGATCTGTCAAGCACCACGTGCGCATCATCCCTCTCCAAGAAGACTTCAGCATTAAATTGAGCCAAAAGAAAGAAAACTGAAATTTGGCAACTCTTTCATCTTAAAAAAAAAATACTTTCTAATTTAACTAACTGTAATGCTAGATTGAAAAGATATGTTTGAGAAACAAAACTTACCAGCGGCAGAAATGACAGTTGAAATGGACCAAAGTCCGCGAAATGTTGTCAGCAGCATCGTGTCGGACCTGGAATCACCCAAAACTGAAGAGATTTGAGGTACATTGCCAGCTTTTAAACGTTGCCTGCTCATATACTCCCACTCACCCAACAACAGCTCACTCCCACTGCTCTAGAAACAGTTGCTACAGCTGGGTGATGGTGACCGGAGCTGAACCAGGAGGATTAGGGCCTATGTCTTATACTACATGGCCAAAAGGATGTGGAACGCACCTTCAAATTAGTGGATTCGCTATTTCAGCCACACCAGTTGCCGACAGGTGTATAAAATCGAGCACACAGCCATGCAATCCCCATAGACAAAAACATTGGCAGTGAATGGGCCCATACTGAAGAGCTCAGTGATTTATAAGGTGGCACCATCATAGGATGCCACCTTTCCAACAAGTCAGTTCTTCAAATTTCTGCTCTGCTAGAGCTGGACCCGGTCAACTGTAAGTGCTGTTATTGGGTAGTGGAAACTTCTAGGGAGCAAAAACGCCTCAGCCGGGAAGTGGTAGGCCACACAAGCTCACAGAACATAACCACCGAAAGTGCTGAAGCGCATAGCGCCTAAAACATTTTCTGTCCTCAAGAAGTTGCAACACTCAGCTACGGAGTTCCAAACTGGACTCTGGAAGCAACATCAGCAACAATAACTGATGGTCGGGGAGCTTACATGAAATGGGCCTAGCAGACGCGCGAGACAAAAGCCTAAGATCACCATGCACAAATGCCAACCGGCGGGCTGAAGTGATGAAGCTTGCCGGCCATTGAACCCTGGAGCAGTGGAAATGCGCTTCTCGGAGTGATGAATCACGCTTCACCATCTGGCAGTCCGGGATGACGACTGGGTTTGGCAGATGCCAGGAGAACGCCACCCGCCCCAATGCATATGTGCCAACTGGTAAGTTAGGTGCCAAACTGTAAAGTTTGGTGGAGGAGGAATAATGGTATGGGGCTGTTTTTCATGGTTCGGGATAGGCCCCCTTAGTTCTAGTGAAGGGAAATCTAACGCTACAAACATGGCTTGACACTCTAGACAATTCTGTGCTACCAACTTTGTGGCAATAGTTTTTGGAAATGAGATAAGTTCGACGAGAGCTGTCCAAATACTTTTGGCCATGCAGCGTATCTTAAATATGATGTTTGAACCCTATATTTACCTGTTATAATGCATTTCACTATATACTTTGCAAATATCATAAACGCTCACATTTTAAAGTGGAACTCTGAACGTCTCAGTCTCATTCATTAGAACTGGAACAAACAGTGTATGTGATTTCTATGATATGCATCATTGAACGATGTAGCTAGGGGCCTATCGCTTGTTTGGAGGGTCCAAAAGTACCTCCAGTGTAAATAGACCAACTGATGCACAATAGGAGAAAGCAGCTGGGCTACAAAGGATTCAAACCAACTTTATAGAATTGCTGGTTTGCTTCAATGCCTGTCCTAGTCCATGGGCCAGCGGGGGAAAAAAATCCACTTTGGGGTGAGTAAAGGTATTGATAGTATTAAATTGTTCCCCACAAGCCCCTGATCAAATTAATATATGATAGCCTCTCTCCCAAAAAGTAGCTTTCAAAGTGTTTTCTACACCTTTAGATATCTTGTTGTATGGGAGTTTAAGCAATAGGGAATGTTGGCGAGGCTGATAAAGGAATGTTGAGACAAGTTGAAATGTTCACATGGTCATTAAAAACGACTATATGAAACAATAATGGAACATTTATTGAGTGGATCTCATCTAAAAAACCACGGGATTTGGTTAATGTTTGCCATTGGATCTAATGGATTTACTAGACTGGCTCATCATTGAAATACAATGTTACAAATAGCAGATCTACATATTTGTTTTAGGGAAATTGGTAAACTCAATAAATACAGTCCAAGAGATAAATCTGGAGCATATTGAGTTTTATTGTTGCCACCTGTAATAGTCTGTTGTATAGCAATACTCAGCATGCTAAAATTAAAGGTGTGATCTGCCATTTGTTGAGTTGTTCCAGCAAGTTAACATGAAGATTTAGGGTAAACACAAAATTATCTAAAAAATTATCATCGGTGCAATATAATCTCTTCTGTCACTGACCATCATGATTTTTAAATTATGCTCTCTAACCCATTTTCATGTAAATATGTTACCTAATCATTTTGTAGCCAATAGTTCAGCCTAGTTGAAAAATGTAATAGAAATGATGTAAATTGGTGATTAGAAAAAATCCAGCTTTAAGCAATTGGTTTGCTGATGCCCTCAACAACCCTCAGTAGCCACTAACCAATACATATTTCAGATGGCCTTATACTACAATATAATTTTTCTCTCATAAATAGTGTAACTAGACACCATCTGATAGCTTAAATAGCCTGTAAACCTGGGTTAATACTTAACCAGCTCATCATCAGGGGCAGTTTGATTAGAATGTTATGTTGGAATGTCAGGATTCAAGACTTAGATTTGACATTTAACAATATGGCATAATATTGTAAATCATTATAATCACTACAAACCAGTGAAAGAACCCTTTAGGAATTGTATAAATCCATTTTTAATTGTTTGAAAATAAAATACAGAAATTAGGGGATGCCAATGATAACCAGAACCAATTATAAGAAGTGTTTTTTGCACCTTTTTTGGAACAATTTTTGCTAATATTTTCCAAAGATTATTCATTTTGCAAACCTCAGCTTAATTTGGTTGTGTTATCAGCATAACTATAATATATTTGTTATTATGATAAGGCATATTACACCTGTCAATGACAGACCAATCCAATTAAAAACCAATTGGAGCTGGTTGGCAGCCATTTGGGTAAATGTGTACACTATGCTAAATCACTAATAGCTAGGCATCATTGTTTAGAATTTTACAAGCTTTATGTAAAGTTCAAGGTGGTGCACTCTAAAGTGACGTCACGCTGTTGCTTAGTGAGTACCACATCCTCCTGATTCGGCCCACACCTGGTGTGAACTTTGGACCTCTGCCCAGCACACTTCACCGCCCTCCCAAAGCGTCCCACCAGTCACCCCCACCTGAAAAGCTAGCTTATTTGATGGCTCTTGGGAGGACACTTCAGGCTGAGTGACTAGTGTTTCACACATCCCTATGTGCTACACACTCATTATGGAAGGCATTTTGCCAAAACGGGTTGCTGTACCTCTTGCTGGACGTAATACATTTGAATGGGATATCATTTAGGGTTCAATATACAGGGAAGGTTTCACATCACATTTCTTCATTTTAACACAAATTACATAATCGTATTGGGCATTTCATATCAACATTTTCTAAGTGTTTTAAACGCAATATATTTGAAACGCCTACAACACTCAGCAAATTCCGGACAGCTTTTTGTCATATTTTTACCACTATTCTGGTCATATTTACCTAAATACATAAACTGACAGTACTTGGCTCATCATTTTGAGGTGTCTTTATTGTAAGCCCACATTTTAAAAAATGCCATTATTGCAATTATTTACTCAGTTATGTCCATGCAAAATCAATGCTGTTCTCCTTGAAATTAATGGCTGCCAAGTATTTTGAAAATAGGTTGCTGGGACATGACTATAGACCAAATCTATGATGTACTCTATATAGCTAAACAACTGCCCCAATTGGTCTCCTTGTTCTGTGTGAATTTAGTTATAATCAAGGGTATTCATTTCTATGGAACCATGTGATAAACAGATCACATCCCAGTACTGTCCATTCTGGCTTGATATAACCCAAAAATGCATACATGTAGGGACCTTTGACCCCCAAGGTGGGCCCCCCCAAAAAAATGTTCATTACTATTCTTATTGTTTCAACCCTTAATGTGTTGTATCATGAAGTTAATAACTTATAAAATTGCCTTAGTTTGAGGGAGATTGTTCCCTGATAATACAAAAATTATCTCTCACCCTCAATCCTTGGCCCAACTAACCGGCAGAGGGGTCATGGAACATATGATGCAGTGATAGCCACATTTAGCTACCTCCGCTATGTGGCTACCATACCAAAATGTTACCCAAAGATATGGAACCTTAATGAAAATCATCATTTAATTTTGCCACCCCAAAGCGTGGGACAAATATGTACATTTTGGCCTGCTACCCAATGGACTATCCTTTCTTATAACACACAAAAA
>NW_025536086.1:0-62383 GCF_020615455.1 Coregonus clupeaformis | reverse complement strand
AGTTAGATCTCCCTCACACCCTGACAACCACAGACACAACCCAACGACTCTTCGGGCCTCTGACCCTCTCATGGTCATCGGTGTGCATGGTGTCTCTCTCTGGGGCCTGGTTCACAAACTGCCTCTAGATCCTACCCCCTAGGGCCTAGCCACTGTAGATCTGACATTGTTGAACAGGTATAAGCAGTGTTGAATATTCCACCTATCAGAAGGCAGGATGGGGCTACAGCGATGCTGTTTACACCTATCCAATTATTTTAGATGTAATTAAAGTACGTAGTGTTGTTTCTGGACAGGGATTCATTCCCATATTGTGGTAATATTGCCAATCTTATCTACTACACTGAAACACATTCATACAATGTGAGTGCACCCTGTAGGAAGGTTGAATGGGTTGTTCCTCCCTAGTGTCATCACTTGAATTCTGTTCTGTGAGATTACTTCAATTGACATTGCACACCTGTTGCTGAATAAGACCTCCAATTCCCTCACAGTTTCTTACTGTCTGATGGAGCGCCAGGGCAACCTGGAGGTGCTCCCATACTCATTTTACCTCACCCCTCTCTCTACCTCCATCCCTACGACTCTGTCTCTCTCTACCTCCATCCCTACGACTCTGTCTCTCTCTACCTCCATCCCTACGACTCGGTCTCTCTCTACCTCCATCCCTACGACTCTGTCTCTCTCTACCTCCATCCCTACGACTCTCTCTACCTCCATCCCTACGACTCTCTCTCTCTACCTCCATCCCTACGACTCGGTCTCTTTCACTCACTCATATATTAGACCTTCTCTGAAGAATTCTCTAAACAAAATTAGAGTTCCCTCCCTTGGTATCTATTTCATTTAAACTAGTAATATGATGGTTTGGTATCTATTTCCTCTCTCCATTCTCTCATTCAGCCAGTGGATGAGCTGCGGACTGTTCTGTTTGAGATGCTGAAAAAGAAGGAAGAGAGACAAGGTAATGAGGAAACTATAAAGACAGCAACATCCTGTCTCCTTGCCTCTTCCTCAAAAGGTATTGGAGAAGAAGGTCAGAGGGGAGGGACCTTGGACCTTCTCCTCCAATACGGTTGAAAAGGAAGTGAGGTAAGACCAATTGAGATAGAAATTTGAACCAGTCTGAGTTTGATTCCCCATCTGAACTTCATGCCTCTACAAGGTCCATCTCACTAATGTGGCAGTTTTTACACTTGTTTAGGATACTTTGTTGTTCCTGCCAAAAACAAGCACCTAGATCTAGGTAGACACACTGCTGTGTCCATGGTTTTCTCTTTCTGCTGTCTGTACCTGTCAAGAGTGGAGTGTAGTGGGATGTGGAATCACACGCAGGACACAGAGATATAAATCCAAAGGTCTTTAGTGAAGTCCGTAGTAACACGCCAACAATGGCCACAGGCCACAGGCGAAATAAACGCACACTACACTGAACAATGTAAGTGTGCACAAAGTGCAGGACTCTCTAATACAACATGAAGTAAAGAGAGAACAAAATCCAGCGGTCCAAAACTACCACACGACAGTGAAACAATTACACACAACACCTAAACTAACACAAGGAACTAAATAGGGTGCCTAATGAGACTAAACACTAAACAGGTGTGACAAACAGACAAAACCAATCAAACATTAAACATCGAACGGTGGCAGCTAGTACTCCGGAGACGACGACCGCCGAAGCCTGCCCGAACAAGGAGGAGGGGCCGCCTCGGCCGAAACCGTGACAGTACCCCCCCCTTGACGCGCGGCCCCAGCCGTGCGCTGCCCCCGGCCTCGGGGACGACCAGGAGGACGCGGAGCAGGGCGCGTAGGATGACCACGATGGAATTCGGTCAGAAGGAACGGGTCCAGGATGTCCCTCCTCGGCACCCAGCACCGCTCCTCCGGGCCGTACCCCTCCCACTCCACGAGATATTGGAGACCCCCCATCCGGCGTCTCGAATCTAGGATGGCCCGAACAGTGTGCGCCGGAGCCCCTCGATGTCCAACGGGGCGGAGGAGTCTCTTCTATCTCAAAGTCCTGGAGTGGACCAGCTACCACCGGCCTGAGGAGAGACACATGGAACGAGGGGTTAATATTTTTGTAATCAATGGGCAGTTGTAACCTGTAACACACCTCGTTCAATCTCCTCAGGACTTTAAAAGGCCCCACAAACCGCCGACCCAGCTTCCGGCAGGGCAGGCGGAGGGGCAGGTTTCTGGTTGAGAGCCAGACTCGATCTCCAGGTGCGTACACTGGCCCCTCACTGCGGTGGAGGTCGGCGCTCGTCTTCTGTCGACGGATGGCTCGCTGCAGATGGACGTGTGCAGCGTTCCCACGTCTTCTCCGAGCGCCGCACCCACTCATCCACAGCAGGGGCCTCGATCTGGCTCTCATGCCAAGGTGCCAGAACCGGCTGGTACCCTAACACACACTGGAAAGGGGTTAGTTTAGTGGAGGAGTGGCGGAGAGAGTTCTGTGCCATCTCGGCCCAGGGCACATATCTCGCCCACTCCTCCGGCCGGCCCTGACAATATGACCTCAGAAACCTACCCACATCCTGGTTGACACGTTCGACCTGCCCATTACTCTCCGGGTGGTAACCCGAGGTAAGGCTCACCGAAACCCCAACCGTTCCATAAACTCTCTCCAGACTCTGGAGGTAAACTGGGGGCCTCGATCAGACACTATATCCTCGGGTACCCGTAATGCCGGAAGACGTGAGTAAATAGAGCCTCAGCGGTCCGTAGGGCAGTAGGAAGACCCGGCATGGGAAGGAGACGACAGGCCTTCGAGAACCGATCCACAACGACCAGGATGGTGGTATTCCCCTGTGAGGAGGGAAGGTCGGTAACAAAATCCACCGAGAGGTGAGACCAGGGTCGTTGTGGAACGGGAAGGGGTTGTAATTTACCCCTGGGCAAGTGTCTGGGCGCCTTACACTGGGCACACACTGAGCAGGGAGGAGACATAAATCCTCACATCCCTGGCTAACGTTGGCCACCAGTACTTTGTACTAAGGCAGTGCACTGTCCGGCCAATACCTGGATGTCCAGAGGAGGGGTGACGTGTGAGCCCAATAAATAAGCCGATCCCCGGACCTCGACGGGGACGTACGTCCGACCCACCGGACACTGTGGAGGGCTAGGGTCGGTGCGTAATGCCCGCTCGATCTCCGCATCGACCTCCCATACCACCGGTGCAACCAGACAAGACTCAGGTAGTATGGGAGTGGGCTCCACGCACCTCTCCTCTGTGTCATACCGCCGAGACAGGGCATCTGCCTTCCCGTTCTGGGACCCAGGGATGTAAGTGATCTTAAACACAAACCGGGCGAGAAACATAGTCCATCGAGCCTGGCGAGGATTCAGTCTCCTAGCTGCCCGAATGTATTCCAGGTTACGGTGGTCAGTCAGAATGAGAAAAGGGTGTTGAGCCCCCTCAAGCCAATGCCTCCACACCTTTAGGGCCTGTACTACGGCTAACAGCTCCCTGTCCCCTACGTCATAATTCCGCTCCGCCGGGACTGAGCTTCTTAGAATAAAAAGCACAGGGGCGGAGTTTAGGTGGTGTGCCGGACCGTTGTGAAAGAACAGCCCCGATACCGGCTTCAGACGCGTCCACCTCTACTTGGAATGGTAAAGTGGGATCCGGGTGCGCCAGCACTGGAGCCGAGGTAAACAGGTCCTTCAGTCTCCCAAAAGCCCTGTCCGCCTCAGCTGACCACCGCAAGCGCACAGGACCCCCCTTCAGAAGGGACGTCATGGGAGCTGCCACCTGTCCAAAACCCCGGATAAACCTCCAGTAGTAATTCGCAAAACCCAAGAACTGCTGCACCTCTTTAACCGTAGTTGGGGTTTGCCAATTACGCACGGCAGACACACGGTCAACCTCCATTCTCACCCCTGACGCAGACAACTGATAACCCAAAAAGGAGACAGACTCCTGAAAGAACAGACATTTCTCGGCTTTGACATACAGGTCATGCTCCAACAATCTCCTCAATACCCTGCGCACCAGGGCTACATGCTCGGCCCGAGTAGAACTGTACACCAGAATATCGTCTATGTACACCACTACTCCCTGCGCCTGCATGTCCCGGAAAATCTCATCTACAAAAAGATTGGAAGACTGATGGAGCATTCATTAACCCGTATGGCATGACGAGATACTCGTAATGACCGGAGGTAGTACTAAATGCTGTCTTCCACTCATCGCCCTCTCTAATGCGCACCAAGTTATATGCGCTCCTGAGGTCCAATTTTGTGAAGAACCGTGCCCCCTGTAAGGACTCCGTCATGGTCGCAATCAGCGGGAGTGGATAACTATATTTCACAGTCACCTGATTGAGACCGCGGTAATCAATACACGGACGCAAACCTCCATCCTTTTTCTTCACAAAAAGAAGCTCGAGGACGCGGGAGAAGTGGAGGGCCGTATGTATCCCTGTCTCAGAGACTCGGCAATGTATGTCTCCATTGCCCTCTTCTCCTCCTGTGACAAAGGATACACATGGCTCCGCGGGAGCGCAGCTCCTGCCTGGAGGTCTATCGCACAATCCCCCTGTCTATGAGGCGGCAACCGTGCCGCTCTTGTCTTGCTAAACACAAGTGCCAAATCCTCATACTAAGGTGGAATGTGCAGTGCTGGCATCTGGTTCGGACTCTCCACCGAGGTCGCCCCTACGGAAACACCCAGACATAGCCCCTCACACTGAGCAGACCACCCTTTAAGAGCCTTCTCTCGCCACGAAATCGTAGGATCATGGGTAATCAACCAGGGAAGCCCCAGTACCACCGGATACGCAGGAGAGTCGATCAGATAGAGTTGAATCGTCTCCTCATGACCCCCCTGCGTCTTCATCCTAAGTGGCGCCGTGACCTCCCTAATCAACCCAGATCCTAACGGACGACTATCTAGGGCATGTACAGGGAAAGGATTATCAACCGGAAGGAGGGGAATCCCTAACTCAACACAGAATTTACGATCTACAAAATTCCCAGCTGCGCCTGAATCTACTAGCGCCTTATGCTGGGAACGAGGTGCAACCTGTGGAAAACAAACAGGTATAGTTATGTGTACGACAGAAAGCTCTGGGTAAGTGGGGCGCCTACTCACCTGGGAGGACTCCCCAATGTGTGACCTGCCGTCTCCCTCACCAGGGGACCCTCCCCAGCACCTAGCCGCGGTGTGCCCTCCACGGCCACAGTTGGTGCAGGGGGCAGCCCCCCTCGGGCTCCTTCTTCTCCCCCTTCTAGCGCCAGCACCTCCGAGCTCCATCGGGCTCGGCTTGGAGGCGCTGGAGGGTGGAATGGGCGACCCCCACCTGGGACGTCCGCGGGTAGCGAGCAGGGTGTCCAGCCGAATGGCCATGTCCACCAACTGGTCAAATGAGAGTGTAGTATCCCTGCACGCCAACTCTCTGCGGACGTCCTCCCGGAGGCTGCAACGAAAGTGGTCTATGAGGGCCCGCTCATTCCACCCTGCATCTGCCGCTAGAGTCCGGAACTCCAGCGCAATCTCTTGAGCGCTCCTCATCCCCTGCCGGAGGTAGAATAGACGCTCCCCCGCCGCCTTCCCCTCTGGTGGATGGTCGAAGACCGCACGGAAGCAGCGGGAGAACTCCGCATAGGTGATAGTGGCGGCGTCTATTCTCCTCCATTCGGCGTTGGCCCACTCCAACGCCTTGCCGGTGAGACAGGAGATGAGGGCGGAAACGCTCTCGTGTCCCGAGGGCGCCGGGTGTACGGTGGCAAGGTAGAGTTCCACTTGTAACAGGAACCCCTGACACCCGGCAGCGGTGCCGTCGTACGCCCTCGGGAGCGAGAGCCGAATCCCACTGGGTTCCGGTAGTTGGACAGGCGGGCTGACCGATGGTGATGGTGCGGTAGGTGGAGGTGTGGGTACATCACTGATCTCCCATCGATGGAGAATGTTCATCACCCGGTCCAGGGCGTGCCCGATTTGGTTGATCCGATCTTCTTGACCACGAAAGCGCTCCTCCATGATGTCGGTGGGTGTGGGTGCTCCTGCTGATTCCATGAGATGGTGTGTAATTCTGTCAAGAGTGGAGTGTAGTGGGATGTGGAATCACACGCAGGACACAGAGATATAAATCCAAAGGTCTTTAGTGAAGTCCGTAGTAACACGCCAACAACGGCCACAGGCCACAGGCGAAATAAACGCACACTACACTGAACAAAGTAAGTGTGCACAAAGTGCAGGACTCTCTAATACAACATGAAGTAAAGAGAGAACAAAATCCAGCGGTCCAAAACTACCACACGACAGTGAAACAATTACACACAACACCTAAACTAACACAAGGAACTAAATAGGGTGCCTAATGAGACTAAACACTAAATAGGTGTGACAAACAGACAAAACCAATCAAACATGAAACATCGAACGGTGGCAGCTAGTACTCCGGAGACGACGACCGCCGAAGCCTGCCCGAACAAGGAGGAGGGGCCGCCTCGGCCGAAACCGTGACAGTACCAGGGTCACGCATGTTGAAAATGTTCAAGTTCAAATCAGTTTGCTTCTGTATTTGCTATTATTGAAAAGATTGAGTAAAGATTATTTCCACTGTAGAGATTGTTGAAAGAATCCAACCCAGAGTCTCAAATCCCAAAATAATGTATTATGGTTATTGCCATGCTGCTTCCATTTGTTGCGTCAGTTCCAATATTCTTATCATATTTGAATCATATTGTCGTCATGGCTTTTGACTGCTAAGTAATTTTTTTCCCCCTGGGAAAAAGTGGCCAGACGTGCAGTGAGTAGTTGGGTTTCATATTACTGAACATCTGCTGAAAGCCCTCAGACATTGGATTTCACAACAAAGCAGATTAAGGTTTCTGACTCATATTACCAGTTACTAGTGATTAATATAATGTAATACGCATTGGGAGTGGATATACATGGATGTGCATTACCGTGGGAAAATATATTCACTGTCACGGTTCAGACAGACGACAAGAGGACCACAATTGCGTCACACCAGAAAGTTTATTAAAACTTAAGGGGAAAGGGAAGTAGGGAGTGAGTGAAGGCTCCAGGGGTATCCCGTCCAATGTGCTGGGTCTGTGCCCCCCCCCAGTGGCAGCGATGCGTCCGATGACGCCGGTGGTTGGTGGTCCAGAAGTCCTGGGGGAGGAAACACAGACACAGCGGGCGGATGAAACTAGGCAGAAGTACAGTTCAAGGGAAATCCAAATACGTTGTAGCAAGGCAGAAGGCTGGTCAGAGTTACCGGGGTCGAAGAGTAGTCAGGAGTCGTAATGGCAGAAAGCAGGTCTGGTTTTCCCTGGGGCAGATGAGTATCCAAGAATCAGGCAGGTCCGGGGTCACAAAACAAGGGTGAGCCAGAAGCGCGAGCACACAGGTTCCGGGGTGTGAGCTTTGCAGACGATCTGACAAAGGAGAGCTGAAAGACAGGACTTTAAATACTGGGAGAGGTTAGTGGGTAATGCAGCGCAGCTGGCAGAGTAATTAGAGCCGAGCAGAGCAGGGACAGGTGGAGCTAGTTAGGCTGAGTAGAGAGAGAGAGATGAGCAGAGTGGAAGATAGTGGAAACACATTAAGGTGGTAACCCGGTGGAGTGAGAGGGCTCATGACAGAACCCCCCAAGGGACGGCCCCAGAAGTCCCAAGAGCAACACCACGCCGGGCGGGAGGAGGGGAGCCGGAGGAGGGCTAGAACTCCTCCGAACGGTCCGAGCGAACGCCCTCATCCTCGGAGGAAGCCGGAGGGCCGTGGTCGGGAGATGGGACAGGTCCCGAGACAGGATCAGGCACAGGACAGGAAGCCGAGCGGGCAGGACGGTTAGGGGATCCCTCTGGGGCGGCCCCTACGGATTGCAGGTTGATCAGGATGCCGTTGGTGGGAAGGCGGTGATGAGAGTCCTATCCACAATCCGACTAGCTGGCACCCAGGTCCTTTCCTCAGGTCCATAGCCCTCCCAGTCAATGAGGTACTGGAGACCCCTACCCCTCCGTCTGGACCGAAGCAGGCGGCGGACGGTGTAAACCAGACCACCATCGACGAGCTGTGGAGGAGGAGGACAAGGCGCAGCAGGGACCAGCGGACTCTCATGAATGGGCTTAATCTTAGACACATGGAAAGTGGGGTGCACCCTCATGGAATTAGGCAGTTGGAGCCGGACAGCAGTTGGGCTAATCACTCTTATGATAGGGAATGGGCCAATGAACCGAGGTGCCAACTTCTGCGACTCCACCCTGAGTGGCAGGTTCCTTGACGACAACCACACCCCTTTGACCAACATGGTAGGTGGGAGCAGGGATTCTCCGACGGTTGGCCCCGGTAGTGTAGCTGGCAACGGATCTGAGAAGTGTGGCTCGGGCCTGTGACCAGGTGCGGCGACATCGACGGGCAAACGCAAGTGCAGATGGGCAAGTAACCTCCCCTTCCTGACTGGCAAATAGAGGGGGCTGGTATCCATAAACACATTGGAAAGGGGACATACCGATGGCAGAGCAGGTCAGAGAATTGTGTGCGTACTCCACCCATGTCAATTGCTGCGACCAGGAGTGGGGGTTGCGTGAGGTCATGCATCGCAGTGCCTTCTCGAGCTCCTGATTTGCCCGCTCTGACTGCCCATTGGATTGGGGATGGAATCCGGAAGTCAGACTGACTGTGGCTCCCAGCAGGTGACAGAACTCCTTCCAAAAAGCGGAGGAGAATTGTGGACCACGGTCAGAAACTACATCCTTTGGCAGTCCGTGGATCCGGAAGACGTGTTCCAGGACCACCTGGGCGGTCTCCTTGGCGGTTGGGAGCTTGGGGAGGGGAATGAAGTGTGCCATCTTGCTGAATCGGTCAACTATGGTGAGAATGACGGTCTTGCCCCCTTGAAGGGGGGCAGCCCCGTGACAAAGTCAAGGGCGATGTGAGACCAGGGACGTCTGGGCACAGGCAGGGGCTGCAGCAATCCGGCTGGGGGCTGGCAGGACGACTTGTGTTGGTTGCAGATGGGGCAGGCTTGGACGAATTCCCGTACATCCTTTCTCAGAGCGGGCCACCAGAACCTCTGGGCGAGCAGGTTGTAAGTGCGGGTGGAGCCAGGGTGACAAGCTAGGCGGGAGTCATGTCCCCACTGAACGACCTGGGACCTTAGGTTTTCGGGGACAAAAGGCGGTCAGCTGGGCAAGTGCTGGGACCGGGCTGGTTACGGAGAGCTTCCAGCACCTGTTCCTCAACAGCCCAGGTCAGAGCTGCTACGATGCAGGGACTTGGCAGAATCGACACAGGATCCTTGGAGGGGTTGTCATCCTTCTGGAATTGACGGGAGAGGGCGTCTGGCTTGGTGTTGCGTGATCCAGGCCGGTATGACAGAGTGAAATTAAACCTGGTGAAGAACAGGGCCCAGCGGGACTGCCTGGAGTTCAACCGTTTGGCCGTGCGGATGTACTCCAAGTTCTTATGATCGGTCCAAACGAGAAATGGAATGGTGGACCCCTCCAGCCAGTGACGCCACTCCTCCAAGGCAAGCTTCACAGCCAGCAGCTCTCGGTTCCCTATGTCGTAATTGCACTCAGAGGGGGACAACCGACGTGAGAAAAAGGCACAGGGATGGAGCTTCCCTATCCTCCGCAGCCCACTGAGAAATCACAGCACCAACTCCCACATCCGAGGCGTCCACCTCCACAATGAATTGCCGGTCCACGTCAGGCATCTGGAGGATGGGAGCGGAGGTGAACCTTACCTTGAGGGTACTGAAGGCCTTGTCGGCTGCTGGGGTCCAGGTGAAGGGTTGCTTGGTGCTGGTTAGAGCAGTGAGAGGGGCAGCAACGGTACTGTAGTTCCGGATAAACTTTCTATAGAAGTTAGCAAACCCCAGAAACTGTTGCAGCTTCTTTCTGTTCTCCGGAACTGGCCATGAAGTGACTGCTGATACTTTGGCAGGATCCATTTGGATACTTCCCTCTGCCACTATGTACCCCAGGAAGGCCACTGTCTTGACGTGAAACTCACATTTCTCTGCCTTGGCGTAGAGGGAATTCTCCAGAAGACGATGAAGGACTTGCTGGACATGGCGGGTGTGTTCAGACAGGTTTCTGGAGTAGATTAAGATGTCATCCAGGTAAACGAAGACAAACTTGTTTAACATGTCCCGCAGTACATCATTCACTAGAGCCTGGAACCCAGCAGGAGCATTGGTGAGGCCAAAAGGCATAACCAGATACTCGTAGTGGCCTGTTGGTGTATTGAATGCGGTCTTCCATTCATCTCCCTCCCGGATCCGCACTAGGTGGTAAGCGTTTCTGAGATCCAACTTGGTAAAAACAGTGGCTCCCTGGAGCAACTCAAAAGCAGAGGTGAGCAGAGGGAGAGGGTAACGGTTTTCACTGTGATGTCGTTGAGTCCCCTGTAGTCGATGCAGGGGCGAAGAGATCCGTCCCTCTTCCCCCACAAAGAAGAAGCCAGCACCAGCCGGAGATGAAGATGAACGGATCAATCCTGTGGACAGAGAGTCATTGATGTAGTCCTCCATGGACCTTCTTTCAGGAGCAGACAACGAATAAAGACGGCCCCCTTGGAGGGGCTGTTCCAGGGAGGAGGTCGATGGCACAGTCGTACGGTCGGTGAGGGGGCAGAGATGTGGCTCTTGCTTTGTTAAACACTTCTCTGAGACCATGGTAGCATTCTGGGACATGGGAGAGGTCAGGAGCGGAGTTAGTAGGTACTGGCCGAGGGGGAGTGCGGCAGCAAGCAGGCAGGTTCGGTGGCAGTCCTCTCCCCACTCCCTGATCACCCCGGTCACCCAGTCGAGCTGAGGGGTTGTGCCGGGCGGAGCCATGGGTAACCCAGGATGAGGGGTTGGCCTGGAGAGGGGAGCAGGTGAAACTGGATAGTTTCTTGATGGTTTCCGGACAGACCCATCAAGACCGGGGCCGTGACATGAGTGACCGATCCGAGTAAGTGTCCGTCCAGTGCCCGGGCAGGAATAGGAGGTGTCAAACGGAGGTTCTCCAGTCCCAGTTGGCGTGCCAGCTTGATGTCCATTATGTTGGCTTCGGCGCCCGAATCCACCAGAGCAGCCAGGGTGTGAGTTGAGTCAGAGAGGCGGAGGTGAACTTGCAGCAAGGGTTTGCGGTCGGAGGACTGGATGGTCATTGAGCTCAACCGGACTCCCCCTATGCCCGGTGAGCTTCGGCTTTTAAAGGGCAGGTTACCACACGATGTCCATCACCTCCACAATAGAGGCAGAGGTTTGACGCTGAAGCGCGCTGGCGCTCTGCAGGAGTGAGAGAGGCTCGCCCAATCTCCATAGGCTCAGACTGATCAAGCTGACTTGGGTGAGTGGCAGTAGCTGACAGGAGCCCAGTCGGATCTCTCCGAATGCCGGTAGTTGGTGGACCTTGGCGCCCCCCTCTCACGACAGACGGGTCTGTATCCTTCTGTCGATCCGGACAGTCAGTGCGATGGCTTCATCAAGAGTGGAAGGCAGTTCATGGGAGACCAACTGCGTCCCTTGATATAGTCAGCCAAGCTATGGAAGAACGCGTCCACCAACGATGGTGTGTTCCAAGAACTTCGTCTTGCCAGGGTTCGGAAGTCGATGGAATGGTCTGCGACTGTACGTCTGCCTTGTCGAATACTGAACAGTTCACGAGACGCCTCTGCGGTTGGTGAATCCAGGTCAAACACCTTCAGCATCTCCTCAGCAAACAGGTCGAAGGTTGCACATGCGGGGGTTTGACGTTCGAACTCTGCTGTTCCCCAGAGTCGAGCTCGGCCCGTCAGGTGAGTGATGGCATACCCGACCCTAGCCCCCTCCGTGGCGAAGGTCCTTGGCTGCAAAGGAGAACTGAAGTCGGCAGCTAGTCAGGAATGGCCGGACCTGGGTAGAATCGCCGTTGAACCGCTCGGGGTTTCCAATCTTGGGTTCCGGGGCCGCGGCTGCAATGACCGGGGCAGGTAACTCGGAGGCAGGGCTGGTGGGCAGACTGGCTGGGGTAAGGTTGGTGAGGAGTTGGATGATCCTGGCGAGTTGTTGTTGCTGCTGCTGGGACTGCTGCTGGTGCTGCTGGAACTGCTGATGCTGTTGGTGGCCGACCCGAAGCAGAGAGGTGATGTCGCCGCTCATGCGGCCTAGCTCTCTCTCAGTGTGTTCCAGGCGTAGCATGGCGGTGGGTTGCTCAGGTTCTTCGGTTTCCATGTCGGGGGAAGTGTGCGCTGAGTCCATGATGGTCAGATCGTACTGTCACGGTTCAGACAGACGACAAGAGGACCACAATTGCGTCACACCAGAAAGTTTATTAAAACTTAAGGGGAAAGGGAAGTAGGGAGTGAGTGAAGGCTCCAGGGGTATCCCGTCCAATGTGCTGGGTCTGTGCCCCCCCCCAGTGGCAGCGATGCGTCCGATGACGCCGGTGGTTGGTGGTCCAGAAGTCCTGGGGGGGGAGGAAACACAGACACAACGGGGCGGATGAAACTAGGCAGAAGTACAGTTCAAGGGAAATCCAAATACGTTGTAGCAAGGCAGAAGGCTGGTCAGAGTTACCGGGGTCGAAGAGTAGTCAGGAGTCGTAATGGCAGAAAGCAGGTCTGGTTTTCCTGGGGCAGATGAGTATCCAAGAATCAGGCAGGTCCGGGGTCACAAAACAAGGGTGAGCCAGAAGCGCGAGCACACAGGTTCCGGGTGTGAGCTTTGCAGACGATCTGACAAAGGAGAGCTGAAAGACAGGACTTTAAATACTGGGAGAGGTTAGTGGGTAATGCAGCGCAGCTGGCAGAGTAATTAGAGCCGAGCAGAGCAGGGACAGGTGGAGCTAGTTAGGCTGAGTAGAGAGAGAGAGATGAGCAGAGTGGAAGATAGTGGAAACACATTAAGGTGGTAACCCGGTGGAGTGAGAGGGCTCATGACATTCACAGCTGGAGACACCAGTCATTTTTGGAGACAGGTTTTTATTTTTTTTAGGGGGTAGATCAGCTTTAATATTGCAGAAGTTGGATTTCATGACAAAGCAGATGAAGGTCTCTGACTCATTTACATTTACGTCATTTAGCAGACGCTCTTATCCAGAGCGACTTACAAATTGGTGCATTCACCTTATAGCCAGTGGGATAACCACTTTACACATTTTTTTTTTTTTAAGTTGTGGGGGGTTAGAAGGATTACTTTATCCTATCCCAGGTGTTCCTTAAAGAGGTGGGGTTTCAAATGTCTCCGGAAGGTGGTGAGTGACTCCGCTGTCCTGGCGTCGTGAGGGAGCTTGTTCCACCATTGGGGTGCCAGAGCAGCGAACAGTTTTGACTGGGCTGAGCGGGAACTGTGCTTCAGCAGAGGTAGGGGAGCCAGCAGGCCAGAGGTGGATGAACGCAATGCCCTCGTTTGGGTGTAGGGACTGATCAGAGCCTGAAGGTACGGAGGTGCCGTTCCCCTCACAGCTCCGTAGGCAAGCACCATGGTCTTGTAGCAGATGCGAGCTTCAACTGGAAGTCAGTGTAGTGTGCAGAGGAGCGGGGTGACGTGAGAGAACTTGGGAAGGTTGAACACCAGATGGGCTGCGGCATTCTGGATGGGTTGTAGGGGTTTAATGGCACAGGCAGAAGCCCAGCCAACAGCGAGTTGCAGTAATCCAGACGGGAGATGACAAGTGCCTGGATTAGGACCTGTGCCGCTTCCTGTGTAAGGCAGGGTCGTACTCTCCGAATGTTGTAGAGCATGAACCTACAGGATCGGGTCACCGCCTTGATGTTAGCGGAGAACGACAGGGTGTTGTCCAGGGTCACGCCAAGGCTCTTCGCACTCTGGGAGGGAGGACACAACGGAGTTGTCAACCGTGATGGCGAGATCATGGAACGGGCAGTCCTTCCCGGGAGGAAGAGCAGCTCCGTCTTGCCAAGGTTCAGCTTGAGGTGGTGATCCGTCATCCATACTGATATGTCTGCCAGACATGCAGAGATGCGATTCGCCACCTGGTTATCAGAAGGGGGAAAGGAGAAGATTAGTTGTGTGTCGTCTGCGTAGCAATGATAGGAGAGGCCATGTGAGGATATGACAGAGCCAAGTGACTTGGTGTATAGCGAGAATAGGAGAGGGCCTAGAACTGAGCCCTGGGGGACACCAGTGGTGAGAGCACGTGGTGCGGAGACAGCTTCTCGCCATGCCACTTGGTAGGAGCGACCGGTCATGTAGGACGCAATCCAAGAGTGAGCCGCGCCGGAGATGCCCAGCTCGGAGAGGGTGGAGAGGAGGATCTGATGGTTCACAGTATCAAAGGCAGCAGACAGGTCTAGAAGGACAAGAGCAGAGGAGAGAGAGTTAGCTTTAGCAGTGCGGAGAGCCTCCGTGACACAGAGAAGAGCAGTCTCAGTTGAATGACCAGTCTTGAAACCTGACTGGTTTGGATCAAGAAGGTCATTCTGGGAGAGATAGCAAGAGAGTTGGCTAAAGACGGCACGCTCAATAGTTTTGGAGAGAAAAGAAAGAAGGGATACTGGTCTGTAGTTGTTGACATCAGAGGGATCGAGTGTTGGTTTTTTTGAGAAGGGGTGCAACTCTCGCTCTCTTGAAGACGGAAGGGACATAGCCAGCGGTCAAGGATGAGTTGATCAGCGAGGTGAGGTAAGGGAGAAGGTCACCGGAGATGGTCTGGAGAAGAGAGGAGGGGATAGGGTCAAGCGGGCAGGTTGTTGGGCGGCCGGCCGTCACAAGTCGCAAGATTTTATCTGGAGAGAGAGGGGAGAAAGAAGTCAAAGCATAGGGTAGGGCAGTGTGAGCAGGACCAGCAGTGTCATTTGACTTAACAAACGAGGATCGGATGTCGTCAACCTTCTTTTCAATATGGTTGACGAAGTCATCCACAGAGAGGGAGGAGGGGGGGAGGGGGAGGAGGATTCAGCAGGGATGAGAAGGTGGCAAAGAGCTTCCTAGGGTTAGAGGCAGATGCTTGGAATTTAGAGTGGTAGAAAGTGGCCTTAGCAGCAGAAACAGATGAAGAAAATGCAGAGAGGAGGGAGTGAAAAGATGCCAGGTCCGCAGGGAGTCTAGTTTACCAGTTACTAGTGATTAATATAATGTAATACATATTGAGAGTGGATACGCATGGATGTGCATTACCGTGGTAAAATGTATTCACAGCTGGAGACACCAGTCATTTTTGGAGACTGTTTTTTTTTTTTTTTTTAGGGGGTAGATCAGCTTTCATATTGCAGATAGGTTGTAACTTCCATCAATGTAATTGTCTGCATCACTTCCAATCCCCCATTATTATATTTTTCTCGTATGGGCTCCCAAGTGGCGCAGCGGTCTGAGGCACTGCATCTCAGTGCTTGAGGCGTCACTACAGACCCCCTGGTTCGATTCCAGGCTGTATCACAACTGGCCGTGATTGGGAGTCCCATAGGGCGGCGCACAATTGGCCCAGTGTCTTCCAGGTTTGGCCGGTGTAGGCCGTCATTGTAAATAAGAAATTGTTCTTAACTGACTTGCCTAGTTAAATAAAGGTTAAATAAAAATATATATACATACATATCCTTTAAAAAAATATATTTCCCTTTATTACTTACCAAACCCTTCCCTAATTGGAGTAAACTAGTGAACAACAATGCTTAGGCCTCTACTTCCAGCGTATACATACTATATACATTTTATGGACACAGTCAATTTGACAATTCTATTTTGTTTGTTTTTACTCGTGAACTTCCTCAACCGCTCCAATCATTTTCATGATGTCCATCCGGTTTGCTTCTTTATGCCATATCTTTCTAACTGTGCTCTTTCACAAAAGCTCTCAACCTATAACCTATATACTTATTATGGACACAGTATGTTTACATTATTAGTTATCTTGTTGTTGTTATTAGTCCCATCCTTCAGCTCCATTAAACACCACCCATCTATCTCTTAACACCATCCTTATTGGATTTCTATTTGCCATATATTTTTAAACTGTACTGTGATGTTTTACAAAAGTTCTGAACCTTTCTATTCTCTACAGATTGTAAATTGAAAATAAACATTTTTGCTAAAAGTATTATTACATTATTGATCGATTGACTATTACTTTTCAGATCACCCAGTAATGCTATCTGCAAGGTTAGCTCCAGGTAAATATTGCAATCCTTTAGCCATTCCTGGACCTGTGTCCAAAAACAAGCTACAAATGTACAGTACCAAAACAAATTATCTAATGATTCTGTCTCTTCGCAGCAAAATCTGCAGATATAAATAACATTCTATTTGTAGCAAGAATTTTATATAATTTAAATTGAACAATTCTAAGTTTTGAATCCAGCGTCGTTTTGCGTATCAGTTCATAAACACTATGCCATGGGATCGGTACGTCGAAAATCTCTTCCCAACTATTTTGCTGTCACACCCTGGCTCTGGGACTCTATATGTTGAGCCAGGGTGTGTTCATTCTATGTGTTTATTTCTATGTTGGTAGTTCTGTTGTGTTTATTTCTAGGTTGACCAGAGTGACTCCCAATCAGAGGCAACGAGTGTCAGCTGTCGTTGGTTGTCTCTGATTGGGAGCCATATTTAAACTGTCTGTTTTCCCTTTGTGTTTGTGGGTTCTTGTTCCGTGTTGGTCATTGTTACCGTGGACTTCACGAGTCGTTTATTGTTTTGTTGGTTGTGTATGTTATCACTGAAGATAATAAATACCATGTTCGTTCAACACGCTGCGCATTGGTCTCTCCCTGACGATCGTGACAGAAGAACCCACCAAGTAAGGACCAAGCAGCGTGTCCCGGGGCAGAACTTGGACTGGACATGGGAGGATCCGCCGGGAGAGGCCCTGGCGAAAGAGGAGCAGCGGCGTCAGCAGTGTCAACGTCGGACAGGCGAGAGGCAACCCCAGAACATTTTTAGGGGGGGGCACACGGCATGGACGACGGGGCTGATGGAGGCAGAAAAGGGGCGGAATCAGAAGGCCACCAGGTTACGGGGGCCACTGGTCAAAGCAGGGAAGGAAGGTGTAGAGGCACGGCGAGAGGTACTGGGGTGTGTTACCAGTCCGGTCCGGCCCGTTCCAGATCCCGAGGTAGAGCCAGTGGTGTGTGTCCCCAGTACGGTCCGGCCTGTTCCGGCCCCTTGCACCAAGTGTACGGTGCGCGTCGCCAGCCCGGTCCGGCCTGTCCCTGCTCCTCGCACCAAACCTACGGTATGCGTCGCCAGCCCGTTCCGGCCTGTCCCTGCTCCACGCACCAAGCCTACGGTGTGCGTCGCCAGCCCAGTCCGGCCTGTCCCTGCTCCACGCACCAAGTCTACGGTGCGCGTCGCCAGCCCGGCCCGGCCTGTCCCTGCTCCACGCACCAAGCCTATGGTGCGCATCGTCAGCCCGGCCCGGCCTGTTCCTGCCACTCGCACCAAGTCTACGGTGCGCGTCGCCAGCCCGGCCCGGCCTGTCCCTGCTCCACGCACCAAGCCTATGGTGCGCATCGTCAGCCCGGCCCGGCCTGTTCCTGCCACTGCACCAAGTCTACGGTGCGTGTCGCCAGCCCGGCCCGGCCTGTTCCTGCCACTCGCACTCAAGCCAGGGGTGCGAGTCGTCAGCCTGGTCCGGCCCGTTCCTACTCCACGCACTCCAAGCCAGGGGTGCGAGTGCGTCAGCCTGGTAAGGCCCGTTCCTCCTCCACGCACCAGGCCAGGGGTGCGAGTCGTCGGCCTGGTAGGCCCGTTTCCTCCTCCACGCACCAAGCCAGGGGTGCGCGTCGTCAGTCCAGCACGGCCCGTGCCTGGGTCACCGGTGCCTGGTAGGGTGCCGGTCAACTGCTCCACTATGGAGCTGAAGCTAACCGCTCCTGCTAAGTCCAGTTCAGCTCCAGCCAGCGGGGCCAGACTGGACCAGGGGCGCTATGGGGGGTTTATTGGAGGGTGGTGGGCAAGGCCGGAGCCAGAACCGCCGCCGAGGAGGTATGCCCACCCAGCCCTCCCCTGTGGTATTTGGTTGGCGCGGTCGGAGTCCGCGCCTTTAGGGGGGGGTACTGTCACACCCTGGCTCTGGGACTCTATATGTTGAGCCAGGGTGTGTTCATTCTATGTGTTTATTTCTATGTTGGTAGTTTTGTTGTGTTTATTTCTAGGTTGGCCAGAGTGACTCCCAATCAGAGGCAACGAGTGTCAGCTGTCGTTGGTTGTCTCTGATTGGGAGCCATATTTAAACTGTCTGTTTTCCCTTTGTGTTTGTGGGTTCTTGTTCCGTGTTGGTCATTGTTACCGTTGGACTTCACGAGTCGTTTATTGTTTTGTTGGTTGTGTATGTTATCACTGAAGATAATAAATACCATGTTCGTTCAACACGCTGCGCATTGGTCTCTCCCTGACGATCGTGACATTTGCAATCTATATGGGACGGCTGTCAATTTTTTGGTCCTTAAATGAAACTGGTATACTTTTATATTTATCACAGTTTTCTTTAACCAATTATGTTCTTTAATGCCGACAGACAAGTTCCTTACTTTTTCCCTCCTTCCACTTTCCTCTTCCATTTTGTAATTTATTACAAGTTATTATTAGTCGGATTCTCTTTGACATTTTAAAAGGGAAAAAATCGATGTTCTGGGGAGGGTCCTCTTCAGACAGGCAACTCTCCCAACAAATCTTTCCGTGGCCTGTAGGCAGACAGAATGTCGCGATTCGAAACCAACGTTTGCAGGCAAAACCTTTGCAGTGGTTTAGTAAAGGTAGATGATGCAAACTAGCCACTTGCAAAACATTTAAAATCTCCATCTCGTTAGTTAGCTAGCTACTGCTTTGTCTGGTCGTCACTAGTTACCACAGCCACAAAGTCATAAACTCCACCTATTTCTATAATGTATCTTTGTCACGGATTCAGCCGAGGCTGCTCCTCCTCCTTGCTCGGGCAGGCTTCTGCGTTCGTCGTCCCCAGAGTACTAGCTGCTGCCGATCGATGTTTCGGTGTGTGTCTTGTTTAGTCTTTATTGTTTACACCTGTTCCCCATTATGTTTGATTGTATTCCCTATATTTACCCCTGTCTCTCATTTGGTATTTTGTGTGTTATTGTTTGTTGTCATTCCGGCAGTTCGTGTATGTACGGGTCTTTGTGCTTTCCTCCCTGTTTTGGAGGTTTGTTGTTGTGTACGTTGATTTTACTGTGTTCAGTAAATAACGTTGCCAGCCGCTCTGTGTCCTGCTTTTGACTTCGCTACCGCATACACGTCGCGTGACAATCTTCTTAAAATCTGATGTTAAACCTAACCTTAACCACACTGCTAACCTTATGCCTAACCTTAAATGAAGAACGAAAAGCTAATTTTAGTTCTCCCGAATTTTTACAATATAGCCAATCTACAAGTTTGTGTCTGTGGTAACTAGTGGAATGGCCGCAAACTATTTTATGCTCCTAATTCACAGTTTGTCAATAAAGCGGTTTGTCATAAACAGGATGTGGGCTTTCATGCCTCCCACAGTGTACCAATGTTCCAGCGTACACGTCTGTACCTGCATCAGTTGGGACAGGTTCTGACTAGAAAGGGAAATGGGGGTACAAAGTCAGTTGCACAACTGAATGCATTCCACCAAAACGCGTCTTCCGCATTTAACCCAACCCCTGGGAGCATTTAACCCAGTTGGAAGTGTAAACAGTGTGTGGGCCTTCCTGTCCTTCACAGGTATTCTTTATTGGCTCAGAACCTAAGTTTTAAAGGATGTGCATATGACTACAAACTTTTCACATTGTAGGAGGTAACCCATCTGTCTAGAGAGACTAGGTTATTGCCACTGTAGGCAGTGCTGCCTACTACTACCCAGCAACAACTGGCTAGCTAAGCATCTTGGCTAACTGTAAGGTGAAATAATTCATTTTTCAAAATTCACAATTTCCTGTGAATTAGCCACCGCAAATCTCTTTGCTAGCAAGTGTGACCAAGCCAGGGGTCACACATGTTTCAAGCAGACCACCATAGTCCCCGTGTCCAAGAACTCTAAGATAACCTGCCTAAATGACTACCGACCCGTGGCACTGACGTCTGTAGCCATGAAGTGCTTTGAAAGACTGGTCATGGCTCACATCAACAGCATAATCCCAGAAACCCTAGACCCACTCCAATTTGCATACCGCCCCAACAGATCCACAGATGATGCAATCTCTATCGCACTCCACACTGCCCTTTCCCACCTGGACAAGAGGAACACCTACGTGAGAATGCTATTCATTGACTACAGCTCAGCATTCAACACCATAGTGCCCTCAAAGCTCATCACTAAGCTAAGGATCCTGGGACTAAACACCTCCCTCTGCAACTGGATCCTGGACTTCCTGACGGGCCGCCCCCAGGTGGTAAGGGTAGGTAACAACACATCTGCCACACTGATCCTCAACACGGGGGCCCCTCAGGGGTGCGTGCTCAGTCCCCTCCCCTGTACTCTCTGTTCACCCATGACTGCATGGCCAGGCACGACTCCAACACCATCATTAAGTTTGCCGACGACACAACAGTGGTAGGCCTGATCACCGACAACGATGAGACAGCCTATAGGGAGGAGGTCAGAGATCTGGCCGTGTGGTGCCAGGACAACAACCTCTCCCTCAACGTGACCAAGACAAAGGAGATGATTGTGGACTACAGGGAAAAAAAGAGGACTGAGCACGCCCCCATTCTCATCGACGGGGCTGTAGTGGAACAGGTTGAGAGCTTCAAGTTCCTTGGTGTCCACATCACCAACGAACTATCATGGTCCAAACACACCAAGACAGTCGTGAAGAGGGCACGACAAAGCCTATTCCCCCTCAGGAGACTAAAAAGATTTGGCATGGGTCCTCAGATCCTCAAAAAATTATACAGCTGCACCATCGAGAGCATCCTGACTGGTTGCATCACCGCCTGGTATGGCAACTGCTTGGCCTCTGACCGCAAGGCACTACAGAGGGTAGTGCGTACGGCCCAGTACATCACAGGGGCAAAGCTCCCTGCCATCCAGGACCTCTATACCAGGCGGTGTCAGAGGAAGGCCCTCAAAATTGTCAAAGACTCCAGTCACCCTAGTCATAGACTGTTCTCTCTGCTACCGCACGGCAAGCGGTACCGGAGTGCCAAGTCTAGGTCCAAAGACTTCTCAACAGCTTCTACCCCCAAGCCATAAGACTCCTGAACAGCTAATCATGGCTACCCGGACTATTTGCACTGCCCCCCCACCCCATACTTTTTACGCTGCTGCTACTCTGTTAAGTATTTATGCATAGTCACTTTAACTCTACCCACATGTACATATTACCTCAACTACCTCAACTAGCCGGTGCCCCCGCACATTGACTATGCAACAGTACCCCCCTGTATATATAGCCTCCCCTACTGTCACTTTATTCTATTGTATATATAGCCTCCCTACTGTCACTTTATTTTTACTTCTGCTCTTTTTTTCTCAACACTTTTTTGTTGTTGTTTTATTCTTACTTTTTTGTTTAAAATAAATGCACTGTTGGTTAAGGGCTGTAAGTAAGCATTTCACTGTAATGTCTGCACCTGTTGTATTCGGCGCATGTGACCAATAAAATTTGATTTGATTTGATTTGATTTGATTTGACAGTGTCTCCCAAACTACAAGGTGTCTCCAGCAATGTTTACTTTTTGACGTTCTATGATATCTCCACTTTCCAAGCGTATAATAGAATATTGTATCACAAGTAGTAGTAGTGTCATGAATGGATTTACTACACCAGAACATTCTGATATCCTGAAGAGATGGGTGGATATATTTGAATTGGGACCAGTAAACGGCGATGCACTTCAATGGATGCCATTTAGCAGTGTGTGCACACTTCTCAGCAGTTGACTATAACAACATTATTATTATTATTATTATTATTCCTACTACTTCCAGGTCAGTCTCCCGTAGCTTCGGCGCAGGAGCCTGTGAGCGAGGAGGAGGATGATGTTTTGGAGCTCGACTCTACACCAGACCCCATGGCCACACCCACAGCTGTCAAAGCCCTGATCCGTGGTGACCGAGGAGGCTCGTCTGTGGTCAAGTACAAGATCACCGCCACACCAGGGTACTCTATGACCTCTGACCTGACTGCCTATGGCCTCTTCCTCCTGTTTGACCTTTCTATGATCCGGTGACCGTCAGCCATTTTAAAGCTACAACCTGATATTTGAAAAACAACAAAAAGGCAGCCCCGCTACTTGTTTAGAAATACAGTCATTTTAAGTTAAGCAGAGACTTGCATCTGTATCTCCAGTCTGTCAGGTCCCTGCCTGGCGTTAACCCCTTACACTAAGTAGAAATTGACCTACATTGCCTTCGGAAATTATTCAGACCTCTTGACTTTTTCCACATTTTGTTACATTATAGCCTTATTCTAAAATTGATTAAATTGTTTTTTTCCCCCTCATCAATCTACACACACTACCCCATAATGACAAAGCAAAAACAGGTTTATTGAAATATATGCACATTTTATTTTTAAACCCCAGAAATATTACATTTACATAAGTATTCAGACCCTTTACTCAGTACTTTGTTGAAGCACCTTTGACAGTGATTACAGCCTTGAGTCTTCTTGGGTATGACGCTACAAGCTTGGTACACCTGTATTTGGGGAGTTTCTCCCATTCTTCTCTGCAGATCCTCTCAAGCTCTGTCAGGTTGGATGGGGAGCGTAGCTGCACAGCTATTTTCAGGTATCTCCAGAGATGTTCGATCGGGTTCAAGTCTGGGCTCTGGCTGGGCTACTCATGGACATTCAGAGACTTGTCCCAAAGCCACTGCTGTGTTGTCTTGGCTGTGTGCTTAAGGTTGTTGTCCTGTTGGAAGGTGAACCTTCGCCCCAGTCTGAAGTCCTGAGTGCTCTGGAGCAGGTCTTCATCAAGGAGCTCTCTGTACTTTGCTCCGTTCATCTTTCCCTCAATCCTGACTAATCTCCCAGTCCCTGTCGCTGAAAAACATCCCCACAGCATAATGCCGCCACCACCATGCTTCACCGTAGGGATGGTGCCAGGTTTCCTCCAGACGTGACGCTTGGCATTCAGGCCAAAGAGTTTAATCTCTGTTTCATCAGACCAGAGAATCTTGTTTCTCATGGTCTGAGAGTCCTTTAGCTACCTTTTGGCAAACTCCAAGCTGGCTCACTGACCAAGGCCCTTCTCCCCCATTGCTTAGTTTGGCCGGGCAACCAGCTCTAGGAAGAGTCTTGGTGGTTCCAAACTTCTTCCATTTAAGAATGATGGAAGCCACTGTGTTCTTGGGGACCTTCAATGCTGCCAAATCTGTGCCTCGACACAATCCTGTCTCGGAGCTCTACAGACAATTCCTTCAACCTCATTGCTTGGTTTTTGCTCTGACATGCACTGTCAACTGTGGGACCTTTATATAGTCAGGTGTGTGCCTTTCCAAATCATGTCCAATCAATTTAATTGACCACAGGTAGACTCCAATCAAGTTGTAGAAACATCTCAAGGATGATCAATGGAAACAGGATGCACCTGAGCTCAATTTCGAGTCTCATAGCAAAGGGTCTGAATACTTATCTAAATAAGGTATTTGTGTTTTTTAATTTTGTACATTTGGAGAAAATAATTTTAAACCTGTTTTCGCTTTGTCATTATTGGGTATTGTGTGTAGATTGAGGAAAAAATGAAATTAATCCATTTTAGAATAAGACTGTAAGATCTAACAAGGGCTAGATTGGTGAGGACACAACAGTTCACCTGACACAAGACTGAATCCAAACATTACAATGTTGATTTTATGTGCATTTTACATTTACTGTATTTTTCTCCGCATTTGTTAACAAAAAATACTCTGGATACATTTAGTAACATGATAAGAATATTCATGGCAAATATGGGGTAGGTGCAACAGAAGACACAAATTACAAGGATTTATTTCATGTCTCTAAACTCAACAATGCAGTTAACAATATAATACAACAAAATAAGGTAGAACAAAAACAGATGAGAAATAAGAAGAAAATAACATAAGTGAGCATACTAATATATATGGTCAGTCAGTTCCGGTACTATATTTACAATGTGCAGGGATACTTGAGTGATGGAGGTATACACTGAGTGTACAAATCATTAAGAACACCTTTCTAATATTGAGTTGCACCCCACCCTTTTGCCCTCAGAACAGCCTAAATTCGTCAGGGCATGGACTCTACAAGGTGTCAAGCGTTCCACAGGGATGCTAGCCCATGTTGATGCCAATGCTTCCCACCGTTGTGTCAACGGTGGTGGACCATTCTTGATACACATGGGGAAACTGTTGAGCGTGAAAAACCAGCAGCGTTGCAGTTGACACAAACTGGTGCGCCTGGCACCTACTACCATACCCTGTTCAAAGGCACTTAAATGTTTTGTCTTTCCCATTCACCCCCTGAATGGCACACATACACAATCCATCTCAATTGTCTACAGGCTTAAAATCCTGTCTCCTCCCCTTCATCTACACAGATTTTAAATGGATTTAACAGGTGACATCAATAAGGGATCATAGTAGAGGTCTGCACTTTTTTCATCCCGTTCCCGCCAGCACCTGCAGCATTTCGTACCCTACCTCGCCTGCAACCGCTGGCTTTCTGTCCGACTCCCACCCACTACTGTAAGAACTGGTCCCAAACACAACCGCAGTCCCGCAATGTTATTGTAGGCGTATGTGATGCAGCTCACTTGCCAGCCATAGTCCCAGCAATTTTGTGCCCTATAGGCAATATCAAATGCGCAAAAAGAATAGGTTAAATTACCAGAGTCTCACATGGCCCGTTATAAACTCAGCAAAAATAGAAAATGTTTCTAAAACATTTACATTACATTTACATTACATTTTAGTCATTTAGCAGACGCTCTTATCCAGAGCGACTTACAGGAGCAATTAGGGTTAAGTGCCTTGCTCAAGGGCACATTAACGTCATTTAGCAGACGCTCTTAGCCAGAGCGACTCACAAATTGGTGCGTTCACCCTATAGCCAGTGGGATAACCACTTTACAATTTGGGGGTTAGAAGGAATACTTTATCCTATCCCAGGTATTCCTTAAAGAGGTGGGGTTTCAAATGTCTCCGGAAGGTGGTGAGTGACTCCGCTGTCCTGGCGTCGTGAGGGAGCTTGTTCCACCATTGGGGTGCCAGAGCAGCGAACAGTTTTGATTGGGCTGAGCGGGAGCTATGCTTCCGCAGAGGAAGGGAGCCAGCAGGCCAGAGGTGGATGAACGCAATGCCCTCGTTTGGGTGTAGGGACTGATCAGAGCCTGAAGGTACAGAGGTGCCGTTCCCCTCACTGCTCCATAGGCAAGCACCATGGTCTTGTAGCGGATGCGAGCTTCAACTGGAAGCCAGTGGAGTGTGCGGAGGAGGGGGTGACGTGAGAGAACTTGGGAAGGTTGAACACCAGACGGGCTGCGGCATTCTGGATGAGTTGTAGGGGTTTAATGGCACAGGCAGGGAGGCCAGCCAACAGCGAGTTGCAGTAGTCCAGACGGGAGATGACAAGTGCCTGGACCAGGACCTGCGCCGCTTCCTGTGTAAGGCAGGGTCGCACTCTCCGAATGTTGTAGAGACATGAACCTGCAGGAGCGGGTCACCGCCTTGATGTTGGCGGAGAACGACAGGGGTGTTGTCCAGGGTCACGCCTAGGCTCTTCGCACTCTGGGAGGAGGACACAGCGGAGTTGTCAACCGTGATGGCGAGATCATGGAACGGGCAGTCCTTCCCCGGGAGGAAGAGCAGCTCCGTCTTGCCAGGGGTTCAGCTTGAGGTGGTGATCCGTCATCCATACTGATATGTCTGCCAGACATGCAGAGATGCGATTCGCCACCTGGTTATCAGAAGGGGGAAAGGAGAAGATTAGTTGTGTATCGTCAGCGTAGCAATGATAGGAAAGGCCATGTGAGGATATGACAGAGCCAAGTGACTTGGTGTATAGGGAGAAAAGGAGAGGGCCTAGAACCGAGCCCTGGGGGGACACCAGTGGTGAGAGCACGTGGTGCGGAGACAGCTTCCCGCCACGCCACTTGGTAGGAGCGACCGGTCAGGTAGGACGCAATCCAGGAGTGAGCCGCGCCGGAGATGCCCAGCTCGGAGAGGGTGGAGAGGAGGATCTGATGGTTCACAGTATCAAAGGCAGCAGACAGGTCTAGAAGGACAAGAGCAGAGGAGAGAGAGTTAGCTTTAGCAGTGCGGAGAGTCTCCGTGACACAGAGAAGAGCAGTCTCAGTTGAATGACCAGTCCTGAAACCTGATTGGTTTGGATCAAGAAGGTCATTCTGAGAGAGATAGCAAGAGAGTTGGCTAAAGACGGCACGCTCAATAGTTTTGGAAAGAAAAGAAAGAAGGGATACTGGTCTGTAGTTGTTGACATCAGTGGGGTCGAGTGTTGGTTTTTGAGAAGGGGAGCAACTCTCGCTCTCTTGAAGACGGAAGGGACATGGCCAGCGGTCAAGGATGAGTTGATCAGCGAGGTGAGGTAGGGGAGAAGGTCACCGGAGATGGTCTGGAGAAGGGAGGAGGGGATGGGGTCAAGCGGGCAGGTTGTTGGGCGGCCTGCAGTCACAAGTCGCAGGATTTTATCTGGAGAGAGAGGGGAGAAAGAAGTCAAAGCATAGGGTAGGGCAGTGTGAGCAGGACCAGCAGTGTCATTAGACTTAACAAACGAGGATCGGATGTCGTCAACCTTCTTTTCAAAGTGGTTGGCGAAGTCATCCACAGAGAGAGAGGAGGGGGGGAGGATTCAGGAGGGAGGAAAATGTGGCAAAAGAGCTTCCCTAGGGTTAGAGGCAGATGCTTGGAATTTAGAGTGGTAGAAGGTGGCCTTAGCAGCAGAAACAGATGAAGAAAATGTAGAGAGGAGGGAGCGAAAAGATGCCAGGTCGGCAGGGAGTTTAGTTTTCTTCCATTTCCGCTCCGCTGCCCGGAGCTCTGTTCTGTGAGCTCGCAATGAGTCATCAAGCCACGGAGCTGGAGGGGAGGACCGAGCCGGCCGGGAGGATAGGGGACACAGAGAGTCAAAGGATGCAGAAAGGGAGGAGAGGAGGGGTTGAGGAGGCAGAATCAGGAGATTGGAGGGAGAAGGATTGAGCAGAGGGAAGAGATGATAGGATGGAAGAGGAGAGAGTAGTGGGAGAGAGAGAGCGAAGGTTGCGGCGGCGCATTACCATCTGTGTAGGGGCAGAGTGAGTAGTGTGGGAGGAGAGTGAGAGAGAAAAGGAAACAAAGTAGTGGTCGGAGACATGGAGGGGAGTTGCAGTGAGATTAGTAGAGGAGCAGCATCTAGTGAAGATGAGGTCAAGCGTATTGCCTGCCTTGTGAGTAGGGGGGGACGGTGAGAGGGTGAGGTCAAAAGAGGAGAGAAGTGGAAAGAAGGAGGCAGAGAGAAATGAGTCAAATGTGGACATAGGGAGGTTGAAATCCCCCAAAACTGTGAGGGGTGAGCCATCCTCAGGGAAGGAACTTATCAAGGCGTCAAGCTCATTGATGAACTCTCCAAGGGAACCTGGAGGGCGATAGATGACAAGGATATTAAGCTTAAATGGGCTAGTGACTGTGACAGCATGGAATTCAAATGAGGAGATAGACAGATGGGTTAGGGGAAAAATTGAGAATGTCCACTTGGGAGAGATGAGGATTCCTGTACCACCACCCCTCTGACCAGATGCTCTCGGGGTATGCGTGAACACATGGTCAGACGAGGAGAGAGCAGTAGGAGTAGCAGTGTTTTCAGTGGTGATCCATGTTTCCGTCAGCGCCAGGAAGTCGAGGGACTGGAGGTTGGCATAGGCTGGGATGAAGTCAGCTTTGTTGGCAGCAGAACGGCAGTTCCAGAGGCTGCCTGCGACCTGCAACTCCACGTGGGTGGTGCGTGCAGGGACCACCAGGTTAGAGAGGCAGCAGCCACGCGGTGTGGTGCGTTTGTGTAGCCTGTGCAGAGAGGAGAGAACAGGGATAGGCAGAGGCATAGTTGACAGGCTGTAGCAAATGGCTACAAAAATGCAGAGGAGATCGGAATGAAATGGTCTAAGCATCTGGGAGCGGAGAGAGCAGGGCCTTCCTCACCAAAAACTTCTACCTCAGAAACTAAAATTGTTTCACTGAACCACCCGAACAAAAACTCTCCCAACTTCCGCCTTTAGAAATCAGAATTGTTGTGAACCACAGCGGTTCAATGTTTAAGGAATAGACTCAACCCACTTTATTCAGCTAGCCAACTATGACACCATAGCCAACTAGCAAGCTAGCATCCAATAACAATAACACACCGTTTAGCACCAACACTTGGTCACAACAAACCACCAATAATGTGATAACACACTAAACAGATCATTCGTGTCTGTGTCAAGTTCCTTTCATGACGCAGCAATGATTAGACGTTGTCTAGCTAGGACGAGTATATTGTAGTTAGCTACTACAGTACAGCTAGCTGGTCGTGTTGGGGAGCTAGCAATGGCCACTGTGTTGACTTTGTTTGAAGAACGGCTAGCTAGCTAGCTTCCGTGCCACAGCCGGGCACGGCCGAGGACACTGCCAAGACACAGTAACTACCCACAACAACCCACGAAGCCTAGCTATGACGCCGTAGCTAACTTGCAAGCTAGCATCCATTAACACACAATTTAGCATCAATACTTGGTTACAACAAACTGCCAAGAGTGTGTTAGCACACTAAACAGATAATTCAAGTCCGTGTCTAGTTCCTTTCATAACGCATAACGCAGCAAAAAAATTAAACGTTGGCTAGGACTACATTAACATTGGAAACAGCTCTCCAGCGTTGCTAATCGTTACCAGTAGCTACCCGCTAGCTAGCTAGCCTCGTGCTTCGATACTAACCTACAATTACCTACGGAAACCTACAATAACAACAATACTAACCTATAATAAATACAATACCTAACTACAGCTAACTACCTACCTACGATCTAATACATGGTTAAGCTTTACTCAACACCATATGAGAAGCTTACCTCCTGCTTACCTCCAGCTAGAGAAAAACACGACCTCTATATGCACTGATCTAGCCAAGTTCCCTTACTACTGCAGAGCACTGGGCCTGTATTAAAACAAATGTATTACTGGTAAGTAATGTGGTATATTGTTTAATTACATTTTTTGTGACCTGAGTGTTTTAACCGACTAAAATGTAAATGTAATGTAAATGTTGACCAAAATATTACAGATGAGACAAAAATGTTTACCTGCCCCTTTAAGGGCGGGAGGTTACCTTGGTAATGTGACTCAGTCACGTTTGTGTTTGTGTCTGTGAGATTGAGAGTCTGACTAGTACCAGCATTGTCTTCTCTTCCCTAGCAGTTGAAACTCAAGCAGTGAAAAACAACCTAGCTTGTGAACAAAACAAGGTAAATAGCCATAGAAACACAAGGACAAAGTCTCACTTCAGTAGACGTTCGTTTCAAGTAAATTAGACCAACTTTTATGTCTGTGCGCAGCGCTTCTAAAAATGAATCTTGAACTCAGCTCTTCACGTGTGCACAGCTCCCAGCCTGGCAGTGTTGCAGCTCGAGGTGGATAGGTTATATAGGATTCATAGTTCTTTGACTTTGTGTGATTTAATTTATCAGCTATGAAACAAAACAGCAGAATTACTTTGAAAACAGCTACTGCAGCATTTGTTTTACTATAAATGTGACTACTAAACTATTTCTATTCACAAATTCGAGTGAAATGCTCACACTGTGGAGCCCTTACCATATATATATTTTTAATGGTGCACAAGACACGGGTCTGATTCGCGCATGACTAAGTGGACTAATCCATTGCGGAGGCCACGGGGATGGCGCACAGTCCATCACTCTAAGACGTGATACTGAAATTGTTTATGGTAATATTATGTAAAAATCATGGTGTATCTAATGTATCTAATATTATTTTATATCAAATACGCTTTCTCCCACGATGGATATGGTCGCTGTCTGCGGTTCTGAAACAGAATCTTCAGTGCGCCGTAGAGTTGGCGCCTTTCCTCATGTTGCTATGTGCATAATGGCAAAATTAACCAGCATATTGGGATTGAGAACAATAGTCCGGAGGCAGCAGCAGCAGAGACGAGGAAACAGCCGTTGCCTTAAAAGCCCTATTCGGACGGGATTAGTTTTATTGGGGGTGGTCGGGTGATTTTTAATTATTTGCACAAGCAGAGAACACCACATCTGTAATTCTAGTCCCGTCCGAATCTGTAATGTCAGTCATTTGTACAGGGCAGGAGAGTTAACAATTCCAGCCAGAATAACCTACTGTTGTTTTGGCAAACTCAAAGGTCCTCTGATAATACTAGTCCCGTGCGAATCAACATCCTTGTGTTTTGAGATAAATGTCTGAGTATGACAGGTGTTGCTCACGGTTTGAGCAAGAAAGCAATAACTGATTCGATAAATTGAACGAAGTGCTGCCATAGTCTATACTGTACCCCTTGCTGTTAATAGATCACAAAGCAGCATACAACACATAAACGTTTGGAAATGATAAATTCACTTTCGCATCCATAACCTTAAAATGCATCTCAAGTGCAATGTTTAGCTCACATCTGAAGGCTGGGGGTAATTTAGGACGTCTACTGCGGATCGCTAAAATATCGTAATGATTATGATCACAATTCAAATATAATGGCGACACTATACCTAATGATTTGGTATGGTTTAGAAACTTGGGAACCTTGCTCGAGTTATCAGTGTAGCCCTGTTAACGTCTGGACTTATAATGGAAATATCTATACGGCAAAAAGTCGTAACTGTCAATTTTTTGGGAAGAAAATAATTACACGGGGCAGTTTGCGCTAAAATATCGTAATGATTATGATCACAATTCAAATATAATGGCGACACTATACCTAATATGATTTGGTATGGTTTAGAAACTTGGGAACCTTGCTCGAGTTATCAGTGTAGCCCTGTTAACGTCTGGACTTATAATGGAAATATCTATACGGCAAAAAGTCGTAACTGTCAATTTTCGGGAAGAAAATAATTACACAGACATTCTGGGGTAATAATTACATAACCAATGTTTTGTAGTAATAGTAGTCCCATGCGAATAGGGCTTAGCCTAGTTGTCTAAGAAAGTTGAGCGGGCAAACCCCAAAAATAATGAGGTCTATAATCAATCAATAGCCTAACGGTTAAATGTGCCTGGCTATACAAATCATCCATATATATCTACAGAAATAAGACAGATCTTGCTTCTGTTGCCTGTTTGAGTGTTTTGCAACTGCAAAATGTCAGATAAAGCACCTTTCACAGGTTTGGCTGTTTTTAATCTTTGCTATGGAGTAATAACAGCTTTACAAAAAAATGTTCGTTAGAACAGACTGGTATTACTTATACTTGCAAACATGCAGAAAAATAAGATTGTAATCTAACACCACCTGTTTGTCACACATAATATGCATGCAGCTCTCGCTCCTATACCCTCCTTTTTCTTGATCTCCTTATTGTTATTATTACAATTATTATTATGATCATTATAATAATAAGTCATGTAGATATCATTAGTAGGCTTTGTATAGTAGCCTTGTATAACCACCATCAAGCTGTAGGCCTAAGAGCGCGTCCTGTTTAGTCTTAATACCTTAACTAACTTAGGCCAATATCTCAATATATAGGCTACTGTATCAATCATTCATTCGTTCATGCCATCACACAACATATGTGACATTAATGCTTTGAAATGTAATTAAGCATTTTAGTTTTTAAATTAAATAACAAAGGGAGCTTTGAATAATTAGCCTAAACAATAAATAAACTGCAATTCACGAATGCATTAATCTGTTTTTAGTCTGCTGTAATAAATGCTTTCTTTTTTTTTTTCTTTAGAACAGACTCTCTGGTACACTTACTTAGTGTTTACACTGTTCCAAATGGTCAGAAAAGGTTATAATATTGTAATCTAACAGCAACTGTTTGGCACACACAATACTCACGCAACACTTGCTCCTAAACCCTCCTTTTTCTTGAACTCCAGTAGCTTCCAAAACTAAGTCAAATGTCTTCCACAGATCTGACTTCCCCTTTCTCTCCTGAGCAACCAGTAAACATTCACCCGTTTAGAGTTTCTTTTTTATGTCCTCCGCATCCATTTTTCTGTTGACATTACTGTGTTCAAAGTTTGTTATAACCATTTTATTGATTATGATAGGGCAGGCCCTATTGGTCAGTATAGGGAGGAGAGCGAGACAACGTGTGCCAGTCACTCGCTGTCATTGTTTTTAACAGTGTGGCCATCAGGCTCTTTCTTTAGTCATTTGTGTCTTTATTTATTTAATCAAACCATGTGCTTAAAGCATCAGACAAACTCAGTGCATATGTAGTTGGTTTCATTCAAACACATAGGGTGCGTCTGTCTATATATGGAAAAATAAGTTTAAACATTTCGACCAATCGATTGGTCGAAAGAACAGGAGGACTCTTTAAAAATATATATATATATATAATGTATGTTGTCGGGGACAGCCCTACCACACACCTCTCCAAAGTATGCACAGTTCCTACGTAATTTCAATGCACTTTTGACTTAAAGAAGAGTCTTCAACTATAAGGCGCTATATTGAGCTCTCTTAGCTGTGCCATTGAGGAACTAGGGTAAACGGTGTTGTAGTCGTTTTGTTTGGGACACAATCCTGCACCCCCACCATCACACAATTTATAAATCACAATCTGGTCAGGTGGGTATCCTTTTGTAAGCGTGTTCTATTGCCAACATGGCTAGCTAAGTTACAAAATATGATCTTAGTGTTAGCCTTTCACAAGGCAATTCAGAGAAGCAGATCGAAATGTTGGTGCGCATTGAATAGTCACGAGTGCATTCAGATGCGTGTTCCCCGTCCAAATTTCTTCATATGACAAACAGGCTCATGTTCAGATTAACCCAGGGAATGACATCATGTCATCTTGTAACTGTACATGAAGAATAGTGATCATGAACGATTGACACTGTATGTTACATGAGTTTTATGATATGGAAATGTAACGTGCACATTTGGCTTGCTTGTATGACATCAAAGCGGTATTTATTATAATCCTCAACGTCTCATCTTTCAAAATACATCGAGTCCACTTTATTTAAAGCGTTTCCCTCACCTCGGACAACAATTAATTAGCAAAAGTTGCCCCATTAGTGGGAGGGATGTCGGGCTACTTCTTGTCGCGCGTTCAAGTTCATAACCGCTGTCAGTCAAAACCAATACTGCGCTGTGAAGCAGAGACCTTGAGCTCTGATGTCATGTTTAGCATGTTACTGTACAGCCACTGCGTTCCAATTTAGGTACTTATCAGTGTCCAAATCTGCAATTTTCAACTTATAAATGGTTACGTATAAAGCGCTACCACACTGAATAGGGCTTCATTTGACCACATCGTTGTGGCCAGACACTATTACTGCCATTGGCAATAGGTAGTCAGGTTGGGGCATGTTCCGTATTCCCATCAATCCCCTTGTCTATGTTCTGATTGGCACCCTATTCCCTATATTAGGGCTGGCCCCGACTAACACAAATCTTGGTTGACGGAAAGTTGTCTGTTCTTTCAACTAATCGAGGGCGCCAGAGATCTAGAAAAAAACCTTAACCTGACCCAATTATTCTCCTCCAGCTCCTGCTGGCTTTCCTGAATTCTGCCATTACTCTCCTGAAGTTCCCAGTAATAGGCTTCACTAGGAGTCGGCAACCTTTCTCATGTGGAATGCCAATTTATCTTACCCTTTCTACCGATCTGCGTGCCAGTTATGGTTTTCATATGCACATTTTCATGAAACAGTTTTCATTTAATTTATAATGTCTTCATATCTCAAAATCATTGTCATGTGGCTAATCAAAATTCTATCCAAATCTAAATGAAAATGATACAAACCTAAAAGTGACTTCTATTGCCATTGCCAACTATGTAAAAATAGCCTACATAAAGCCAACAAATAATATTGCAGCCTAAAGGTAGAAAATATCCTGATTTTAAAAATAAATCTCCTATAAATCACATTGGCTACACATGGCCTGTCTGCAACGAACTTGAAACATTGTATAAACTATTAACTTGGGTCTGGCCCAAAGCTTGGGCTAGCGAACTTGCAACATTGTATAAAATATTCTGGGCCCTCAGTTTCCCGCACCAGTGAGCTCGGGACAGACTCAGCTGTAGGCTATTTGCACAAGGGATAAGAATCTCCAATTTGGACTCCAGACCAAAGGACAGATTTCCACCTGTCTAAAGTCCATTGCTCTGTTTCTTGGCCCAAGCAGGTCTCTTCTTTCTTTGCAGCAATTTGACCCTGAAGGCCTGATTCACACAGTCCCCTCTGAACAGTTGATGTTGAGATGTGTCTGTTACTTGAACTCTGTGAAGCATTTATTTGGGCTGCAATTTCTGAGGCTGGTAACTCTAATGAACGTATCCTCTGCAGCAGAGTTAACTCTGGGTCTTCCTTTCCTGTGGTGGTCCTCATGAGAGCCAGTTTCATCATAGCGCTTGATGGTTTTGCGACTGCACTTGAAGAAACTTTCAAAGTTCTTGAAATGTTCCATATTGACTGACCTTCATGTCTTAAAGTAATGATGGACTGTTGTTTCTCTTTGCTTATTTGAGCTGTTCTTGCCATAATATGGACTTGGTCTTTTAACAAATAGAACTATCTTCTGTATACCCAACCCTACCTTGTTACAACACAACTGATTGGCTCAAACGCATTAAGAAGGAAATAAATTCCACAAATTAACTTTTAACAAGGCACACCTGTTAATTGAAATGCATTCCAGGTGACTACCTCATGAAGCTGGTTGAGAGAATGCCAAGAGTGTGCAAAGCTGTCATCAAGGCAAAGGGTACTTTGAAGAATCTCAAATATAAATAGTATTTAGATTTGTTTAAAACTTTTTTGGGTTACTACATGATTCCATGTGTGTTATTTCATAGTTTTGATGTCTTCACTATTATTCTACAATGTAGAAAATTAAGAAAACCCCTTGAATGAAAAGGTGTCAACTTTAAGTATTTGATACACTGCTGATTTTGCAGGTTTTCCTACTTACAAAGCATGTAGAGGTCTGTAATTTTTATCATAGGTACACTTCAACTGTGAGAGACTGAATCTAAAACAAAAATCCAGAATATCACATTGTATAATTTTTAAGTAATTAATTTGCATTTTATTGCATGACATAAGTATTTGATCACCTACCAACCAGTAAGAATTCCAGCTCTCACAGACCTGTTAGTTTTTCTTTAAGAAGCCCTCCTGTTCTCCACTCAATACCTGTATTAACTGCACCTGTTTGAACTTGTTACCTGTATAAAAGACACCTGTCCACACACTCAATCAAACAGACTCCAACCTCTCCACAATGGCCAAGACCAGAGCTGTGTAAGGACATCAGGGATAAAATTGTAGACCCACAAGGCTGGGATGGGCTACAGGACAATAGGCAAGCAGCTTGGTGAGAAGGCAACAACTTGCCGCAATTATTAGAAAAATCCTGCAGCGCACGCAAGGTCCCCCTGCTCAAGCCAGCGCATGTCCAGGCCCGTCTGACGTTTACCAATGACCATCTGGATGATCCAGAGGAGGAATGGGAGAAGGTCATGTGGTCTGATGAGACAAAATAGAGCTTTTGGTCTAAACTCCACTCGCCGTGTTTGGAGGAAGAAGAAGGATGAGTACAACCCTAAGAACACCATCCCAACCGTGAAGCATGGAGGTGGAAACATCATTCTTTGGGGATGCTTTTCTGCAAAGGGGACAGGACGACTGCACCGTATTGAGGGGGGGATGGATGGATGGGGCCATGCATCGCGAGATCTTGGCCAACAACCTCCTTCCCTCAGTAAGAGCATTGAAGATGGGTCGTGGCTGGGTCTTCCAACATGACAACGACCCGAAACACACAGCCAGGGCAACTAAGGAGTGGCTCTTTAAGATGCATCTCAAAGGTCCTGGAGTGGCCTAGCCAGTCTCCAGACCTGAACCCAATAGAAAATCTTTGGAGGGGCTGAAAGTCCGTATTGCCCAGCGACAGCCCCAAACCTGAAGGATCTGGAGAAGGTCTGTATGGAGGAGTGGGCCAAAATCCCTGCTGCAGTGTGTGCAAACCTGGTTAAGACCTACAGGAAACGTATGATCTCTGTAATTGCAAACAAAAGTTTCTGTACCAAATATTAAGTTCTACTTTTCTGATGTATCAAATACTTATGTCATGCAATAAAATGCAAATGAATTACTTAAATCATACAATGTGATTTTCTGGATTTTGTTTTAGATTCCGTCTCTCACAGTTGAAGTGTACCTATGATAAAAATTACAGACCTCTACATGCTTTGTAAGTAGGAAAACCCGGCAGAATCGGCAGTGTATCAAATATTTGTTCTCTCCACTGTGTGTGTGTGTATATATATACATATTAGTTGCTGCTTGACTAAAACAATCTCGGTCGACCAACAGCTTAACGCCCAACCAGTCGACTAATTGGGGTCAGCCCTACCCTATATAGTGCACTACTGTTGACCAGAGCTGCCATTTCATGACCCATCACCATGTGTAGTTAACGTGTGCTCTGGGCTTGTAACCCATCACCATGTGTAGTTAACGTGTGCTCTGGGCTTGTAACCCATCACCATGTGTAGTTAACGTGTGCTCTGGCCTTGTAGCCCATCACCATGTGTATGTACTGTAAACTGTTCTCTTTGATCTCTCCCACCTGCAGTGGCTTCAGGAGCCAGCAGAGAGAGGCGCGTTGGCCCGCATGGTGGATGGACAGGAGCTGAGGTTCTTCACCCCCGTCAGGCGCTCGGTGAGATCGAGAGGTCTGTGCTCCTCTACCCCGCCTCCCTTCAGGAGCACGACCACTGTGTGGCCTCCTTCAATGACCTGATGGCCCAGGAGGATGAGAGAGAGGGGGAGGAGGGAGGGAGACGGAGAGGGGGAGGCAGCGCCGGGCCCATCCCGAACGGCCATCTGTACGTTTGCAGAGAGAACGGGGCTCTGAGAGACAAGGTCAACATCCAGCTGGTCTACGCTGAGGAAGAAGACTAAAGTACTGTCCTCCTAGTAGTGTAAAGTGGTTTCCTCCTGCTTTACCCTGATCTAATAGTACAGGATGATCTCATTCACCATCTGGGAATGTAGCTTTCACCTGTACAGTTGTATGTCCTTCAGTAGAGTCACATTCCTTAGTAGAAAGCCGTAGTAAAACAAAAGGTTCTGAAACACACCTGGGGAGATGGGTTTGTCAATCTAGACTTTTCTGTACAGAATCCTGCAGGAAGAACCTGTCTATCCATTACTCATTTGTAACTGTCAAACTAAAAGCATCCATTTACTTTTTAGATGGAATAGTGTTTTTTAATGCAAACTGTGGTTAAGGTTTTTATTTTTTTAGATTGTACAAACTAGCTTGGTTTTGTTGAAAAACAAAAAAAATGTGTTGGTATTTTAGATGCATGAATGATGTACATATTTATGTATAATAAACAATCTACTTTGGTAATTTTGGAGTGTCATTAGTTTTATAAGTAAAAGCATTTAGTTAGTCCTAACCAGACTAAGTGTCAAAATATGGAAATCAATGAAGTAGATGTGCTAATGCAAACAGAAGGAATAATGGGGGATTAGTGAGTTCTCACAAACTAACACATGCACTTTACATTTCCAAGGTTAAATACAGAGCTGATACATTTAGGACACACTGAATACATCATATTCCAGTTCAGTTTTAGCCATGAATGTCATCCAAGAAGATGGATGAATCATACTTGTGTGTTGCTACCGTTTGTGTTTCTACTGTTTGACTCTAACCCAAGACAAGGCCCCAGGGGTTGTCTACATACTGTACTTTTCATGACAAACTTTGATTTCAGTATGAGGTCACCGTCCCATCCAACCACATCAAATATACTTGGGAGGCTCTCTATGGGTTCAATATGATTATGATGCAGGTTTGACGTGTTACGAGCAATACTCACCAATGTGGGCGCGGTTTAAGTAGGAATGCTGACGCTTTCCGGGCTGCGCTCAATCTTATATTTGTGGGGGCGCGGTGGCGTGCAGACATTGCAGACCCTGCGACCAAGAAAGCACAACAGCATTGCATCACGGACTTCTACAACTCAGCATCCACAAGAAGAGGCAACGGAGAAGGTATGTCAATTCCTCTTTCACCAACTTATTTTTTTAATAAGTGTGTTTTATTCGATTTAGAATTATTTGTTTTCATTCTACAGAATGTGATATTTGCAGCATAGCATAGTCCTGTTTTGGACCCCAGGAATCCTAATAAAATCCTAATAATTTTTAGAGGTATTTTTTTAAATTAATTATTTTATTCAATGGATTGGATTCATTGCCATTTTTGTAAATTAAGAATTGTGTTACTAAATCATGTACGTTTTATAAAGATTATGAAATGTAAAGGTACAATATGCAATATTTCCTGCTGTTTAGAGTTATTTTAATTAATGATATAGTTTACACATTTATTGCTGAAGAATACAACTTGGTTGGGTCGTTCCACCAATTCGGTGCCTTTTGAGAAGTGTAACTTGGTCAAATTAGGATTTAGATTTCACCTAATTTTAACATACTGTCATAAAGAGCACATGTTCAACAAAAAAAAAAAAGGTGGAATGGAAGCCTGTTGTGTGCAACAGCGAGGGAAAATTGAATGCAAGCTTCGCAAAAAGAATGCTGCATACATTATTTGCTCAAGGTGTGGAAAATGCTGAACCCAATGGACTTTTTATGGTTTAATAGACCAACAATAGACCATAGAGAATGATAGACCTCTAGTGCCAAAGGATACGTTAGCGTGGGCAGCACCATTGAGGGCTTCCACCATTTTTATGTAGTCAACTGGGTGGGACATCCAACTTCATTGGCTTATCCCTGCTGGTGGCCCTGTTGAGTCATGTCCAACTGGGTCATCAGGAGGAATCAGCCAATCGTGAAGAAGAAAATTAACTACTTCAAAATGGAGATTGCCTCATTGATGCTGCCCATGCTGTCACAGACACTATAATGACACATGGAGTCCTCTATCTATCTCTATGCAATAGGCCCAGTGGATGCTGGTGGGCGAAAGCTATAGGAGGACGGCTCATTGTAATGGCTGGATTGGAACAGAGTCAAACATGGTTTCCATATTTTTGATGTATTTTATTCCATTCCAGCCATTACAATGAGGCCTGTCAGCCTATAGCTCCACTGAGACAGACATTGTTATAGCTCCACTGAGAAAGACATATGTTGAAGTGTCCTGGGGTAAGGAATGTTTTTTTAAATACTTTGGCTTATCAGTTCCTTCTCCAGGTGTTCCAGGACCCGTGTCAACACATTAATCAAGGTTATCGACTCTGGATCAGAGTAGACCATATATTAGACATTTGAGCGCCTATAACTGGGTTACAGCTATTGGCCTAAGCCAAATAATGAGCTAATTGGGTAACACGCTAATTTAAAGTGTTGAGAGTGTGGTTTGTAATGCTTCTGTGGTTTGGGTAATACAAGAGCTTGGTGAGAGTGTGGTTGACCTATGGTTATTTTGCATACAACCTTCCCACAACTTTCTGGAAATGGTGCAGGATGGTTGCTTGGCTTTGGCAAGTTTAAGGAACTTGACAAAAAACGTTGTTTTCTTGGTATATCAATACTTTAAGAGAACATTTCTTAAAAGTTTGAACATGGTTACATTTACAGTGCCTATAGAAAGTCTACACCCCCCAAGATTTTTTATAAAACATTTTGTTGCATTACAAAGTGGGATTGAAATTGATTCCGGTGGGCTTTCCCGCTTCGACAAACAAAGGAAAGGAGTGGTGCTCAACAACAAAATGACTAATTCGAGGTAAAAAGGAGTTGGAACACTCAACAAAAACAAGGAAGAGATTGGGGTCTTTTTGCTCAGGTTAATTCATTGTACAGGATGTGAACAGGTGACTGACGTCTTCCTCAGAGTGACCTGACCATTGCGCTTAGTTCCTATTTATAGCCTAGTGGCCCATTGTGAGGCAACAATGTAAATAAATATAAATTATAATATGTTTCAAGGTAAATGGCAAATTATAGCACAACATAATAAGATAAATTGTGTGTCTCAGTTAATCAACAGGCCATGTCAAAATATACATAGGTGATATTTGGGTGTCTGTGATAACAGAGACACAGAAACCCAAGAAACCAATGCAACAACATTATAAAAACGAGGACAGTGAAAAATCATCATTTAGCCCCCTTTGGATCCACGTGTCTAAGGTGTACTGCCAGAATGCCTCTCTTTGTTTTAGTTTACGTAGGATCAGTGGCGACCCGTCATTCAGGGATGGTGGAGCAGAGCCCCACCTGTTTTGAGCCCATCTTAATATTTTCTTATTATTGACCAGTCTAAGATATGGCTTTTTTCTTTGCAACTCTGCCTAGAAGGTCAGGATCCCGGAGTCGCCTCTTCACTGTTGATGTTGAGACTGGTGTTTTGCGGGTACCAATTGCCATTGGGCGGGCCTGAGAGCCAAGTCTCACGCTTCTTGAGTAGCTGCATGCTGTGTGTAACGGAATCGGCTAGATTGCGCGCACGGCGAAAACAAATGCGAGGGGGCAATGTTGCGAACTCTCGTAGATTTGGATCACTTTTGAGGATCTTCCAGTGTTTCAATACTATGGATTTGACGCGACCGGAACATGGGCTGTACTCCGTGGAAAAACACATACGAGGGGGCAGTTTTGTCCTGGTTTACATTTACATTACATTTTAGTCATTTAGCAGACGCTCTTATCCAGAGCGACTTACAGTTAGTGAATACATTTTTTTTTATACTGGCCCCCGTGAAACGAACCCACAACCCTGGCGTTGCAAACGCCATGCTCTATCAACTGAGCTACATCCCTGCCGGCCATTCCCTCCCCTACCCTATTAGTGCCAGTGGGTAGGCTTCGACGTTCGGTCTCTCTAGCACGGGTATAGGCCTGTTCAATGACACTTATCATACCCGCGTTGCAGGGACCTGGTGCTCATATCATTAGCCTTGCGCTCTAGATCTATGTCTGTACTGCAGTTACGTCGGAGTCTTAGGAATTGACCCACCGGTAAATTCTGCTTAAGGTGTACCGGGTACTTACCGTCTGCGTGTAAAAGTGTATTCCTACTCTGCGGTTTGCGGAAGATAATAGACTCCAACTTGTTTTCTTTATTTTTGTGGATTGTCAGATCCAATAAGTATATTTTCTCCCGATTTCTCTTTGCTGTGAATTTGAGATTGGAATCAGATAAATGAATAGCCTACAAGAAATGAACTCTGAGAGGAGAGCGTCAGTACCGTTCCATGCCAGTAGAATGTCGTCTATATCTTTTCCAAAGGGCGACATTCTGGAAATATGGGTTTTTCTGGACTTTATAAATGAATGTCCCATAAATCAATTCGCATAGTTAGGAGCGAATGCAGCTACCATCGCTGTACCCCGCATATGTTCGTAGAATCTGCCCTCAAATTGGAAGTAATTTGGCCTTTTTCAGTGAGAGACAGAATAAAGTTAGACGGAGGTAAGATACCCTGCGGTCAAGTGTTAAGATAACGAGAGAGCGCTCATAGGCCTGCGCCATGTGGGATATTAGTATAGAGAGACTGAAGGTCAATTGTTAAATGCTTTCGGGGTCGCATCTGTAGTTATTGATGATCCCTGTTATCTCCTAAAAAGGCTGGCAATAATGGCACGAATTTAGAGATGAAGAAATCAACATACTGAGATAGGGGTTCAATATGGCTACTGTTACCTGAGGTTTATCCATACTTTTATACATTTTCGGTAAGCCACTGGACAGGCTGGGTGTTGCGTAATGAGAAAGTCCTTCTCCGTTTCCGTTATCCAACCCTCTAAAAGAGCGTTATCAATGAAACTTTCTATATCCTTTTTTATTCTGTCTGTGGGGTTGGAACGGAGAGGGACATAGCACTTAGCACGTGTCAGAGACTTGAGCATAGACCTCACTATCATATTGTTCCCTGCTTAATACCACAATAGACCTTCCCTTATAAAATGTTTTTATCACAATATTTGGAATGTCTTTCAGTTATTTCAAAGCATTTTGTTAATCATTACTGAGATCAGCTGCTTGTTTAAGGGTTTTGCGGGCCAGTTTAGCAAAATCATGTTCTATCAGCCTACTATAGGTGAGAACAGGGGACTATTAGCACAGAATATTTGAACAAAATGTAATTAGCGAACAAATTTGAAAGTGTCAACTTTTAGTGCAAAAAGTTCCACCCTACTAGAAGGGAGAAATTCGATTTTTTTGTAATTGATCTACACAAAATACTCCATAATGTCAAAGTGAAAAGAAAATTCTACATTATTTTTTTAAATATATTTTTTACAAATGAATATAAATGGAATAACTAAAATGTATTCGTTGCATAATTCGCCCCCTTCGTTTAGGCAAGCCTAAATGAGTTCAGAAGTAAAATTTGGCTTAACAAATCACATAATAAGTTATAAGGACTCACGCTGTGTGAAATATTAGGGGTTATAATATATATAATAATATAATATGCCATTTAGCAGACGCTTTTATCCAAAGCGACGATGTGTGCATACATTTTTACGTATGGGTGGTCCCGGGGATCGAACCCACTACCCTGGCGTTACAAGCGCCATGCTCTACCAATTGAGCTACAGAGGACCACATGATGGGTTAACATGCTTTTTGATTGACTACACCTCTGTCCCCCATACAACATCTGTAAGGTCAAGTATTGAATTTCAATCACAGATTCAACTACAAAGACCAGGGAGCTTTTCAATAGCCTCATTTATTTTTATTTTTTTTATTTAACCTTTATTTAACCAGGTAGGCCAGTTGATAACAAGTTCTCATTTACAACTGCGACCTGGCCAAGATAAAGCAAAGCAGTGCGATAAAAACAACAACAACACAGTTACACATGGGATAAACAAAACGTACAGTCAATAACACAATAGAAAATCTATATACAGTGTGTGCAAATGTAGTAAGTTATGGAGGTAAGGCAATAAATAGGCCATAGTGCAAAATAATTACAATTTAGTATTACCACTGGAGTAATATATATGCAGAAGATTATGTGCAAATAGAGATACTGGGGTGCAAATGAGCAAAATAAATAACAATATGGGGATGAGGTAGTTGGGTGGGCTAATTACAGATGGGCTGTGTACAGGTGCAGTGATTGGTAGATTGGTAACAATAACAAATCAGACATTGAATAAATCTTTAAGCAAGGTCACGTTCATAATTATGCTGCGGATGATGTATTAAACCACCCAGACACATCAAATATGCAGTACTCCTTCTGAACTGAGCTGCAGGACAGGAAGGAAGCTGCTTAGGGATGTCACCATGGTGATTTTAAAATGGCTACAGAGTTCAAAAGAAATGTGATGGAGCTAAGCACAGGCAAAATCCTAGAGGAAAGCCTGCTTCAGTCTGCTTTACACCAGACACTGGGAGAGGAATTCACCTTTCAGCAGGACAATAACCTACAACACAAAGCCAAATCTACACCTGGGTTGCTTACAAAGAAGACAGTGAATGTTCCTGGGTGGCCAAGTTACAGTTTTGACTTAAATCTGCTTGAAAATCTGTGGTAAGACTTGAAAATTGCTGTCTAGCCATGATCCCCAATAACTTGACAGAATTTTTGGAAGAATTTTGGAAAGAATAATGGGAAACATTTAGCGCTAATGCCAAGAAATTGGTGTTTGGAGTATACATTGGCACTGGTGTTGTTAGACCCGAGACAAGTCGAGGGCCGGCAAACCGTGCCAATATATCCTCCAAACACGGGCTTCGAGGGCATTATCACTTTTATACAACGGGTTACCAACATATTCAAATAATGATTGCCATATTTTCATTAAACGTTATTTTGATGAATTTATTAATACTATTTCATCCTTCCACAATATATAGTCCCGAAACAAATCTAGGGTTGCTACCCAAGCCGGCTGGTCGTTCATTCTATCAGTTCAGTTGCCAGAGACGCGACCCAGTAGTTCGTTCTAAATGTTCTATTGCCACCTGGCTGGCAATGTTCTTATCCATTGCTTACTATCTAGCCAACTACGGCAAATTTACAGTCACGTCAAACAGTGCAGACAGAATAACAACAGTAGCTGCATTTGTTTAAGCTGTTTTCTAGTGACATGTATTTGGATACATCCATAACAATTAGGCAATGCGGCACGATTTCGCCTGGCATAGAAAATGTTCACACTCGTCCGGACACTGTTGTTCAGAGGAGCTAGCCAACAACACAGCTAACACAATCACTTCAAACTGAAGCTGGAAAGACTGCAAACTAGCTGCACTTAGTTTTGTTTGATCTTTTTTCAATTTACATTTCTTTGTATATATCCATAAAAATAAGGCCAGCTGATTCATGATTTCGACTGGCTGAGAAACGCTACCTGTCTGTCTGTCTCGTCCGGACACGTTCATTACTATAAGACAGTTGGAGATCGAATTTGAATATTGAAACAATGTTGAAAAAATCGGAGAGACAGACAAACAGCAAGGTTTATACAATCTCCGCTGTTGAAAACAAAATATTAGTCTACAATAAATGTGAGATAATGTCTAGATGCTTTTTATAGTAGAGATCAAGTTTATAACTTCCCTGCCTGGGCTGATGAGACATCAGATGGAACAGAGTAAATAGCTATTTTAACATCATAGATTTAGCCGGTGGTAACTTGCTGGAATGCGCTTTTAACCAATCAGCATTAGACCCACCTGTTGTATAATGCACATTATAAAACTGGTTGTTTGGATCCTGGATGCTGATTGTATATACATATGAGATGAGTAGTGCAAGATATATAAACATTATTAAAGTGACTAGTGTTCCATTTCTTAAAGTGGCCAGTGATTTCAATAGGGAGCAGCAGCCTCTAATGTGCTAGTGATGGCTATTTAACAGTCTGATGGCCTTGAGATAGAAACTGTTTTTCATTCTCTCGGTCCCAGCTTTGATGCACCTGTACTGACCTCGCCTTCTGGATGATAAGCGGGGTGAACAGGCATTGGCTCGGGTGGTTGATGTCCTTGATGATCTTTTTGGCCTTCCTGTGACATTAGGTTCTGTATGTGTCTTGGAGGGCGGGTAGTTTGCCCCCAGTAATGCGTTCGGCAGACCGCACCATCCTCTGGAGAGCCCTGCGGTTGCGGGCTGTACAGTTGCCGTACCAGGTGGGGATACAGCCCGACAGGATGCACTCAATTGTGCATCTGTAAAAGTTTGTGAGGGTTTTAGGTGCTAAGCCGAATTTCTTCAGCCTCCTGGGGTTGAAGAGGTTCTGTTGCGCCTTCTTCACCACAATGTCTGCGTGGGTGGACCATTTCAGTTTGTCAGTGATGTGTACACCAAGGAACTTGAAGCTTTCCACCTTCTCCACAGCGGTCCCGTCGATGAGGATAGGGGGGTGCACCCTCTGCTGTTTCCTGAAGTCCACGATCATCTCCTTTGTTTTGTTAATGTTGAGTGAGAGGTTATTTTCCTGGCACCACGCTCCCAGAGTCCTCACCTCCTCCCTGTAGGCAGTCTCGTCATTGTTGGTAATCAAGCCTACTACTGTTGTGTCGTCTGCAAACTTGATGATTGAGTTGAAGGCGTGCTTGGCCACGCAGTCATGGGTAAACAGGGAGTACAGGAGGAGGCTGAGCACGCACCTTTTGGGGCCCCAGTGTTGAGGATCAGCGAAGTGGAGATCTTGTTTCCTACCTTCACCACCTGGGGACGGCCCATCAGGAAGTCTAGGACACAGTTGCACAGGGTGGGGTTCAGACCCAGGGCCTCGAGCTTAATGATGAGCTTGGAGGGTACTATGGTATTGAATGCTGAGCTATAGTCAATGAACAGCATTCTTACATAGGTATTCCTCTTGTCCAGATGGGATAGGGCAGTGTGCAGTGTGATGGCGATTGCATCGTCTGTGGATCTATTGGGGCGGTAAGCAAATTGGAGTGGGTCTAGGGTGACAGGTAAGTTAGAGGTGATATGATCCTTGACTAGTCTCTCAAAGCACTTCATGATGACAGAGGTGAGTGCTACAGGGCGAAAAATGAAATATTATAACAAAATTACATTTAAATTAAATGAGGTCTTTTTGAATAGACTAAAATGAACAGCTTTGAATATGTAAAAAACATGGCATGCTAGCTCAATTCTGGTGGCGCAGTGGACTAATTCCATGGATAGAGAACAGAAGATGATTTACTGTAGGTTTGAAACTCACTGATTTTGACATAAGATGCCGACCTTGCGGGAGAAATCAATAGGCAAATATCACAGCCAATCACATCACAACACTGGCGGGTAAATAATTCAGTGAAACACAATCATTCCACTATTACTGCAGATATATTATGGACACTTTCTGAAATGACAAAAAAATTAAATAAATCCTACCTGTAGCCCCTTTAAAAAGGAATAGTTTCACCATATTAAAACGAGAGTTCAGTTCAAGTAACAGGGTTTACTTTAAAATGAAGGACAGATGTAAATGAATCACTAATCACATGAAATAAATAATAATCTTCAATACTAATAGCATTGTGAGTGTGCATAGAGTCAGTGCGAGATAGGGTAAATGCAGATAGTCCGGGTAACCATTTAATGAACTATTTATCAGTCTTATGGCTTGGGGGTAGAATCTGTCTCTGAGCATGTTGCTCAAAGCAACAAAATAACTTGGGCTTTACGATGATGGTGAAAACTTGGAGAAATGTTGGGGTTAAGTGGGTTAAAATCTAAAGATAATTTTGGCACTTTAGCAAGTCTTTATTCATATCACTCTGATTTATTGAATTCTCCATGAGGTCTATATTAAGGGGCACTTCATTTAATATAACAGGCTTTTAAAATTAAATATTACAGACCCATACGTTTAATACATTGTGACAATAAAATAAAAACAAAGCTCATAAGTAATAGAATGGCAAAAGTCTTACCAGACTTGATACATACAGTGCCTTCAGATAGTATTCATACCCCTTGACTTATTCCACATTTTGTTGTGTTACAGCCTGAATTCAAAATGGATTAAATAGATTTTTTCTCTCTCACCCATCTATACACAATACCCCATAATGACAAAGTGAAAACATGTTTTTAGAAATGTTTGCATGTTTATTGAAAATTAAATACAGAAATATCTCATTTACATAAGTATTCACACCCCTGAGTCAATACTTTGTAGAAGCGCCTTTGTCGGCGATTACAGCTTTGAGTCGTCTTGGGTATGTCTGTATCAGCTTTGCAGATCTGGATTTGGGGATTTTCTCCCATTCGTCTTTGCAGATTTTCTCACACTCTGTTAAGTTAGATAGGGAGCGGCGGAGAACAGCAATCTTCAAGTCTTTCCACAGATTTCCAAGTTAGGGCTTTGGCTGGGCCACTCAAGGACGTTCATATTCTTGTTCTGAAGCCATTCTAGCGTTTCTTTGTCTGTATGCTTGGGGTCATTGTCCTGTTGGAACGTAAATCTTTGCCCCAGTCTTATGTCGTTTGCACTCTGAAGCAGGTTCTTATCAAGGATTTGCCTGTTTTTGTATCCATTCATTGTTCCCTCTATCCTTACCAGTCTCCCAGTCTCTGCCCCTGAAAAGCATCCCAATAGCAGTATGCTGCCACCACCATGCTTCACGGTAGGTATGGTGTTAGACGGGTGATGAGCTGTACCTGGTTTTCTCCAGACATAGCGCTTTGCATTCAGGCCAAAGAGTTCAACTTTTGTCTCATCAGACCACAGAATATTTTGCCTTATTATCTGTCTTTCACATGCCTTTTTGCAAACTCCAGGCGTGCTTTCATGTGCCTTTTCCTCAGGAGTGGCTTCTGTCTGGCCACTCTCCCATAAAGCCCAGATTGGTGAAGTACTGTAGAGACTGTTGTCCTTCTGGCAGGTGCTCCCTTCTCAGCCAAGAAAGTCTGTCAGAGTGGTCATTGGGTTCCTGGTTACCTCCCTGACCAAGGTCCTTCTTGCCCGGTTGCTCAGTTTGGTTGGACAGCCAGCTACTGTATAAGCAGTCAGCTCTAGGCAGAGTCTGGGTAGTCCATATTTCTTCAATTTCCCAATGATGTGCTCTTGGAAACTTTCAACACTATAGAAATTGTTTTATACCCTTCCCCAGATATATGCCTCATCACAATGAGATCTATGGACAATTCCTTGGACTTCATGGTATAGTTTTCTGCTCTGACATGCACATCAACCGTGGGACCTTATATAGACAGGTGTGTTTCTTTCTAAATCATGTCCAAACTTATTAATTGGCCACAGGTGGATTTGTAGTGACATCTCAAGGATGATCAAAGGAAATTGGATGCACCTGAGCTCGATTTGGAGTTCCATAGCAAAGGGGTGTGAATACTTATTCATTTTCAATAAATTAGCAAACATTTCCAAAAATATGTTTTCACTTTGTCATTATGGGGTGAGAGAAAAAGGGATATTTAATCAATTTTGAATGCAGGCTGTAACACAACAATGTGGAATAATTCAAGGGGCATGAATACTTTCTGAAGGCATTGTATCAATCAAACAGGGTTTATTAAAAATAGACACATAAACAAATTCAAGAACATGTTTCAGTTTAATACAATACTCTAATAGATAGAGATTTATCAATAATGGCTGTTGATGCCGAAAAGCCTTTTGACCGTCTTGAATGGCCTTTTCTATTCAAAACTTTCAAAGCTTTCAACTTACCTGCTGAAATAATAGATGGTAATACAAATATGATATAAATGTCCAAAATATACACAAATAATACATTGTCTGATCAAATTGATTTAGAAAGAGGCACAAGACAGGGATTTCCTCTCTCCCCCGTCTGTTTGCACTGGCAATTTAACTGCTTGCAAAAACAATTAGACAGGACCCAAACGTAACAGATATCAGTATTGGTAAACATGAATATAAACTACACTTATTTATTTGATTCATTAAACCTTTATTTAACTAGGCAAGTCAGTTAAGAACAAATTCTTATTTACAATGACGGCCTACCCCGGCCAAACCCGGACGACGCTGGGCCAATTGTGCGCCGCCCTATGGGACTCCTAATCACGGCCGGATTGTGATACAGCCTGGATGTTTTTTTATTTGCAGATGATCTCCTGATACACCTAACTAATATTGAAAACTGCAAGCCCTCCCTGTTAAAAATATTTTCAGAATACTTTATATATTCTTTCATGCTCACCTGTTGGAGTGAAAACCTACAAGACGGTTGCTCTCCAGGAACACGTTTGTAAATCCCTGGTCTAATGAATGACAGTGTGAATGTAGTAGTAACGGTCTAATTTTTGTTTTAGAATAACATTAAATTGTTTATAAAAACAATGTGAACTACAATGTTATTTTTTGAAAATGTTATTCGTATAAGACGCTATGAGCCTCCTCAACTTCCTGGAATCCAATGTAGCCGCTATTGGGGTCAGGGTAGTTGGATGTAATTGCTGCCACCACAGAGGCTGGGCGTACCTGTCATTGGCCTCGACCTCTCCCCTCAGCATCCACTCCAGGGTGAGCCGATAAGAGACCAGTCTGTATTGTCTAGATGGACAGAAAATAAATACATGACAATGTTATATGCAACATTCAAGTAAATAAATAGGTCTAGGCCTATACAACAGAAAATATAGCAGTCTCAGGGGTCACTAAGCATATTCATTTATAAGCCGTATTGATGATGGCACAATACATTTACATTTAGGTAATTTAGCAGATGCTCTTATCCAGAGCAATTAACAGGAGCAGTTAGGATTAACGGCACATAGACAGATTGTTCATCTTGTCGGCTCGGGGATTTGAACCAGCAACCTTTTGGTTGCTGGGCCAAAACTCTAATCGAAAAGGCTACCTGCCGCAATACTGTTGATGGCTCTCTTGGTCTTGTATACATGAAGACTGTATAGCCAACTCATTGTTCAAAGGGTGTTAGTGGTCAAGTGGGAGGCTGTTTTTCTTCCTCTTGTGTGTGGGTTTACAGGCTAGTTAGGAGATTATTGGTAGAAAAGCTAGACTGGCAATTGTAAGCAACATGTTCTTCTCTACTACCACTATTGACTTTATACTTCTTACACTGTTTGGTCATATAAATTCTTGTTTATGTAGACCCAGATTGTGAAGTGCGCGTCCCGTATATTCTATTTCTATGGCGCGCATCCACTCATTCTAGACACTGTTTACCTTGCCAGCACGTCATCATGGTCAGACACACTTCAAGGGGACTACAGTAGCCAGTTACATTATGGGGTGTAGGCAGGAGACTGGAAAATACAGTTGGAAGGCTGTCTTTAGGTAGGCTATTTATTTTCATCTTAGAGAGTAATATAAATATCCTGTGAGTAATATTAGCCAAAACACTTACTCTTCAGAGAGCTTCCCATTTGGACCGTCAGGTGTGGCACCTCGTTTCCAGTTGATCCTGAGCTTCCCATTTGGACCGTCAGGTGTGGCACCTCGTTTCCAGTTGATCCTGAGCTTCCCATTTGGACCGTCAGGTGTGGCACCTCGTTTCCAGTTGATCCTGAGCATTCTGAAGAAAGTCCCCAACACACCAGGATTGATGAGAGACAAGATTACACACACAAGCCATCTTCTGCTGTGTCTTCAGTCCGATGTTCTACCTCCTCAATTATCGGACATTCACTGTCTGTTGGTAGAGAATCAGTTTATTACCTACATCTAAATACTCAAGCAATGGGGTACTGACAAACAACCAGACAAGTGTTATATAGGGCCCAGAAGTGTTTCTGGGTGAACTTCCCCTTTAAAATATCAGAGAGATGCAAAAGCCACTCTTTTTGTAGAACGACCCGGTTGCATTTCTTCAACCCCATTTGTGGAGTACTCCAAAGCGCTGCCTGTCCGTATGATCAAACATAGGACAATTCTAAGGAACATTCCAACACTCCGATGCCCAAATATAGATCATATTGTTATTGCCAGATAGATTTTCATCTGGCAGCATGCTCTTATTGTGTATGTTAAAGATGCACTCACAAACGTTTGTATAATTTCAGCCAGTAGTTTTGAAAGTGGTGCTCTCCACCCAAAAGTGGTCCCCATTTTTTGTGTACTACGTCATCAAATCGTGTATTACGAAATCCAATTAGTACTATTTGTTGTGCTTTAGATCCTGGAGTACATCTTTTAAGTCCAGATTTTCTTTATGGTTTATGAGGTGTTATGTGTCACCATTAGGCTACTTTTATATCCTCTTAGCTTACTCAAATTAAAAGCTTTTATTGGCTAGCTGCTATCTTCATAAGCCCACATTGGAGACAAATGAAAGGTCCAATGCAGCCATTTTTATCTCAATATCAAATCATTTCTGGGTAACAATTAAGTACCATACTGTGATTGCTTTCAATTAAAACGGTCAAAAATAAACAAAAATAGCTTCTTAGAAAATAGTAATTTCTCAAGCAAGAATTTTGCTAGGACTGTCTGGGAGTGGTCTGAGTGAGGTTGGGAAAACCGAAAACTAGCTGTTATTGGTCTATTAAAGGGATAGTTCACCCAAGTTACATATTGGTTCCCTTACCCTGTAAGCAGTCTATGGACAAGGTACGACAGCAATCCATGCTTTGGTTTAGTTTCCCTGGCACTGCTTCCATATGCTAACGTTTTAGCATTTGTGGCTCAAATCCCATTCAAGTCATGGGACCGATAATATAATTTTTGCGCATCATAATCAAAACATCTATAAGTGACTTTGTTGAGCTTCACAATCATTTTTTTATACTTTCGGATTATTTGGACATGATGCACAAAAAAATTCTAATATCGGTCCCATGACTTGAATGGGATTTGTGCCACAAATGCTAAAACGTTAGCATGTGGAAACAGTACCAGGAAAACTAAACCAAAGCATTGATTACTGTCATACCTTGTCCATAGACTGCTTAAATGGTAAGGAAACCAATGTAAAAAAAATAATATTTGGGTTAACTATCCCTTTAACATATTTACCACGTGGTGATGTCACCAGGCAGGCCAAAACTCCATCCTACAAAAACAGGCAAAAATTTCAGGCGGTCTTTTCCAACAGCTCTTACACTAAGTTTATTAGGTACACCCATCTAGTACCAGGTCGGACCCCCATTTGCCTCCAGAACAGCCTGGATTCTTCGGGGCATGGATTCTACAAGGTGTTGGAAACATTTGTTGCTCAATTGGTATAAAGGGACCTAACGCGTGCCAGGAAACATTCCCCACGCCTGTACCGTTGACACCAGGCAGGATGGGTCCATGGACTCATGCTGCTTATGCCAGATCCTGACTCTGACATCAGCATGACACAATAGGAACCAGGATTCGTCGACCAGGCGATGTTTTTCCACTCCTTAATTGCCCAGTGTTAGTGATCACGTACCCACTGGAGCCACTTCTTCTTGTTATTGGCTGATAGGAAAGGAACCGGTGTGGTCGTCTGCTGCAGCAGCCCATCCGTGACAAGGATTGGCGACGAGTTGTGCGTTCCGAGATGCCGTTCTGTACACCACTGTTGTGCTGCGCCGTTATTTGTCTGTTAGTGGCCCACCTAAATTGCAAAATTCTTGCCATTCTCCTTCGACCTCTCTCATCAACGAGCTGTTTTCACCGACATGACTGCCGCCGTCTGGATGTTTTATGTTTGTCGCACCATTCTAGGTAAACCTTAGACACTGTCGTGCGTGACAAGTCTAGGAGAGCGGCTGTTTCTGAGATACTGAATCCGGCGCGCCTGGTACCGATGATCATACCACGCTCCAAAGTCGCTTAGGTCACTCATTTTGCCCATTCTAACGTTCAATCGAACAGTAACTGAATTCCTCGATGCCTGTCTGCCTGCTTTATATAGCAAGCCGCTGCCATATGATTCACTGTCTGTAGGAACGATTCATTTTTGTGAACCTAATAAACTGGTGAGTGTTTATAAAACACAGCAGAAAACACACGTCTGACTGCACTGGGCCTTTAAGTTATGCCTGACACACACACAGACACAAACACACAAACACACATGCATAGATATTATTAATGTATTGTTTGTTGTTCTACAGATCTACCATGTCAGGAGAAGAAATAATCACCACCTACATGCACATGGAAGTAAGAGGGAAGATAGCGTTAGTTGAAAAGCCCCTCTTCTCAAACCATCCAGTCATCTATGTCAGGGATATGCAGGACACCGAGAAAGTCAAACATAAAGGTAGGAGGATGGATTAAAGTGGTGCTGTTTGCTGCATTGTGGGATAATTGTGATTTCTGCAGAAGACCCATAAAGAATACTGTATCTCGCCCCTTTAAAGCATGGGTGTCAAATTCAATTCCTGGAGGGCAGAGAGTCAGCTGGGTTTTTTTCCTCCCTTGTAGCTGATTGATCATTGATTAGTTAGGAACTCCCCTCATCTGGTTTTCTAGGTCTTAATTGAACACAAATTGAAAGGAGAAAAAACTGCAGACACATGGCCCTCCAGGAATTTAGTTGACACACCTGAAAGGTACATTCTAAGTGAATTCATTACTTAGTTAATTGATCGTTTTTATGGCAACAAGCAAAATACAAAAACTGTTGGAAAGATGTGCAAATCTTTATCACATCCAGGAAGTAAACATTGTTATTTCACTTTTCAGTGACCGTCTACAAAATGCAAAGGGATTCGAATTCAGTTGCATTGGCGTTCTGTTTCCTGTATGAGAATCAGCCATTTTTCTCTGTTGTCGAGGGGAATGAAGTGAAGGTAAATATATTTCAGAAGCTATGCATTTGAAAATACGTTTGTTGTTGCAGTCTCTTTTGGACTACAAGAATTTACCCACTCCTTAGAAGTCAGGGACGGCGTTATAGGCGGGGCCTGGCCCGCCCTACCGTACCTCCTTGCCCGTCCAAATAAAATACTGACAGAAAGATGCATCAGTCTCAGATAAAGCATCCGAGCGAGCGAAACGGCACCCCTCTGTCTCCGTATAGACCATGTATCTGATGCTGTCAGGACAACAGGAGTATGGCATGTCATACTTTTTCTGGCCAGACTGCATCAGATACATGGGTTACAGATAGTAAGACAGAGGGGCGCTGTTTCGCTCACTAGTTTCAGCAGAGAGGAAGAGGAGAAGCGAGATGGCTCACTCTTGCCAAAATATGTCCTGAAGAAGCTCAATGCGTTTATATGGGCATAATATGCAGACCTAAGCTTGTCGCCTGTTTTCCCGCCTTTGGGACAATGACTCGCGTTGTTAGGGCGGAAGCATGAGCATCTCGTCATTATTTACAGATCTCTGGTTTCAGCTAAGCGAATTAGAATGGAGAGTTGGCGGGTACCAGGGTGCACTGTTTGGATGCTGGCTTCCCCTAAAGTTGATGTTTTGCCTAAATTAAATAATTACTCCCGTCTAAATAAAATCATTCAAAATACTTTACCAGAGAGCTTGACTTAGCCATATGGATCATTAGCTTCTTTTTTTTTTTTTTTAATTGCTGTGAATTGTTTCATATCACAGGTGTGTAGGCCTATGCCTGTTTGGGAAGCAAGCAATTTGGGCAGCACACGTGGCAAATGCTGCTTATTGAGTTGAGGCTGTCAGTGAAAAGCATCTAAAATGTGTGAACATAATGTGTCTTGAGTATAATTAAAAATGTTGAAACAAGAAGGGGAGTGGTGTGTGGCGAAGATCTGGGCGTGGGCGTCTCTCTCCGGAATGCATGCACTCAGCTCTCCAGAATGTGCTCCAATGTCTCCGGCCTATTCTTGCACAGTCATTGTTTAATTGTGTGAATTGTTTGCCATTTGAGTTTTCTTATTTGATCAATTCCCCGTTATATATGTAACCAGTAGGCCAAGTAAATGTATCCTTAATCCCAGTCATTTGGTTACATTCATTTCTGTTAATGCATGTATTAGTCATTTACAGTTCTAAATATATATATATATGTGTATGTATGTATTATTATTATTATTATTATTATTATGTATGTATATATGTGTAGATGTGTGTGTGTGTGTGTGTATAATATATGTATATGTGTGTGTAACCAGTAGGCATATCTGCTACACTTGTGAGAAACAAGTATTGTTTTATTTCATAACCATAATTTAGGAGTTTTACAAAAAAAAAAAATGTATTTTGTTTGGAGTGCTCCATGTGAGCAGTGAGCATGTGTGTGGTTTCTCTGTCCCTCTTAACACAGAGGGACCTGCTGAGTTGATACAATGTTCCACTTCACTAGCCATAGCTCAAATCAAGACAGATTAGAAAGGGAGGCAGATTAGAGTAGAGATTTTCATGCGATTGAAAGAACCTGAATTTTCATCAGTATATTTTCTACTGTTTTTATTTTTGTCGGCTTTAGGCCTATGTATTTGACTTAGTTGATGATGGAAGGTATAGAAATACTGCTGCATTGGCCTATAGGCTATCTCTAAGTTCCATGCACTAATTTATTTAGATGCCACTGGATCACAGTGTAACCTATTGTCACGGATTCAGCCGAGGCTGCTCCTCCTCCTTGCTCGGGCAGGCTTCGGCGTTCGTCGTCCCCAGAGTACTAGCTGCTGCCGATCGATGTTTCGGTGTTTGTCTTGTTCTGTCTGGAGTGGTTACACCTGTATGCTATTATGTTTGATTGTAGTCCCTATATTTACCCATGTCTCTCGTTTGGTAATTGTGTGTTATTGTTTTGTGTCTCGTATGGTCGGCATTGCTGTTGTCGTATGCGTGTATTTGTTTTCCTCCCTGTTAGGAGGTTTTGTTTTGTATGTTCTTCACTGACTAGTATAGTACGTCTGCCAGTAGCTCTGTGTCCTGCGCTTGACTTCGCTGACCGCATACACGTCGCCCTTGACACCTATCATTTGTGTCCATATGGCAAAGGCTGGTGCTCTTGCATTAGTTTAATTTTAACTTTTAGATTCGTATCATTTAAATTCATATTTTTATGACTAACCACCTGACAACAATTTTGAGAAACTAAAACGTTATTATTGAAATGAAACTGTTCCACAAAAATGCGCTTATAAAAATAATCATAACTGGCACACCGATAGGTAGAAATGGTAGGATAAATTGTAAACTTCCCCAAACTTGAAACTCACCAGCTGCCTATGATCTTTATTATAACACCTATTAACAAAGAAATGGGCCAACCCATCTAATGCCTGTCCAACTGACTCGTTCTGGCACCAGCACTACATAGAAGCCTTTGGTAGCACCAGCATATCTAATCTATATTTCAGACACATTGATACTACCTATTGGATTTAAGTCACGGGACACTTTCAAGCACTTAAAGCTGGTCCGTTTGAGATATTACAACAACAAAGAAGTTACTGCAAACAACAAACACTGTTTTATCCCCTCAGACATCGTTGAAGGTGCAGTAATTAAGGTGGTGGGGTGGCCGGTGGCGCTGTTTCCCCTTACTGCGGATTCCATCTTTAATCGAGGCTAAGCGATAGTTTAATGCGTGTAACTATTTTGACACGGCAGGAACGTGGCAGAAGTAGAGCTTGACAAGTTGTTCTGAGCTAAAACTAAATGATCACATCCACATCACTAAAAGGAAAGAAAGGTCACATGGCAAACAAACAAAAACTGCCCCCCGGAATAGAAAATGCTATTTTTGAATAATCTCACTCCTGTGTGCTTGTCATATGCCACTTGAATTATCAGTCCCCAGGATAAGAGTTTGCTGGTGGACAAGTGCATAAGCCTGTTTCTGTAGCATGAGACAGCTTGATATACAGGGCCTTACGCCCAATCCATCTCTTGAGTGACAGAGTCTTTGGTGTAACTTGACCGGGGAATGAACCCCCACCCTAGAGGGGACGACACTCTTACCACAAGGCCACTTAGGTTTTTGAGGTTATTGTACTTATACTTTCTCTATATCCACAGCTAGAGAAGAAAACAGACGTGAAGACAGCCTGTTTAGATGAGAGATGTCTGTTCCAGTGGAATACGAAGAGCGGGGAGTGGGGCATCCTGAAATCTGTGGCAGAACCTCAAAAGTACCTCCGTATCGTCGACAACAAGGTCACCGTCGGCACACGGAATCAGGTGGTTGAATTTCGGCTGAATTCAAAGTGAATCAGTACATTTTGACAGTGTAGCTCAATGGCTTGTCGGCTTCCGCGGTCAGAAGAATACTTCAAATGCTTGTTTTAGTGAATTATCCCTTTTAAATAGGATGATAAGCATCTTGGATTATACAGGCCACTATCATTTCCATGCTTACGTGTATTTTTGTTGAGCAAAACTTTTGGTGGAAGGTACTACACTGCTTACAGACCCCGCGCGTCATCAAGATGCAGTACATCAACTTTCCTTCAAGGCCTATTTGGTGGGGAAACTGTGAAGCAAGCTGTAGCCTATTTCCTTTTTTCGGGGGTTAATATTTAATATAAATGATATCTTTATTATTTTGGCAATTTGTGAGTGTAATGTTTACTGTTAATTTTTTATTGTTTGTTTCACTTGGTTTGGCAATGTTAACCTATGTTTCCCAGGGAGGGAGGGGAGGGAGAGAGGGAGAGAGGGAGAGCAGATTACACAGATCCACAAAGAATTTCAACTGGGTGAAATACCACAGTGCGCCATCACAGTAGCAAGATTTGTGACCTGTTGCCACAAGAAAAGGGCAACCAGTGAAGAACAAACACCATTGTAAATACAACCCATATGAATGTTTATTTATTTTCCCATTTGTACTTTAACTATTTGCACATTGTTACAACACTGTATATTAACAGTTGAAGTCGGAAGTTTACATACACCTTAGCCAAATACCTTTAAACTCAGTTGTTCACAATTCCTGACATTTAATCCTAGTAAAAATTCCCTGTTTTAGGTCAGTTAGGATCACCACTTTATTTTAAGAATGTGAAATGTCAGAATAATAGTAGAGAGAATGATTTATTTCAGCTTTTATTTATTTCATCACATTCCCAGTGGGTCAGAAGTTTACATACACTCAATTAGTATTTGGTTGCATTGTCTTTAAATTGTTTAACTTGGGTCAAACGTTTCGGGTAGCCTTCCACAAGCTTCCCACAATAAGTTGGATGAATTTTGGCCCATTCCTCCTGACAGAGCTGGTGTAATTGAGTCAGGTTTGTAGGCCTCCTTGCTCGCACGCGCCTTTTCAGTTCTGCCAACACATTTTGTTTATAGGATTGAGGTCAGGGCTTTGTGATGGCCACTCCAATACCTTGACTTTGTTGTCCTTAAGCCATTTTGCCACAACTTTGGAAGTATGCTTGGGGTCATTGTCCATTTGGAAGACCCATTTGCGACCAAGCTTTAACTTCCTGACTGATGTCTTGAGATGTTGCGTCAATATATCCACATAATTTTCCTTCCTCATGATGCCATCTATTTTGTGACGTGCACCAGTCCCTCCTGCAGCAAAGCACCCCCACAGCATGATGCTGCCACCCCCTTGCTTCACAGTTGGGATGGTGTTCTTCGGCTTGCAAGGTACCCCCTTTTTCCTCCAAACATAACGATGGTCATTATGGCCAAACAATTCTATTTTTGTTTCATCAGACCAGAGGACATTTCTCCAAAAAGTACGATCTTTGTCCCCATGTGCAGTTGCAAACCGTAGTCTGGCTTTTTTATGGCAGTTTTGGAGCAGTGGCTTCTTCCTTGCTGAGCGGCCTTTCAGGTAATGTCGATATAGGACTCGTTTTACTGTGGATATAGATACTTTTGTACCTGTTTCCTCCAGCATCTTCACGAGGTCCTTTGCTGTTGTTCTGGGATTGATTTGCACTTTTCGCATCAAGCAAAGAGGCACTGAGGTTGAAGTTAGGCCTTGAAATACATCCACAGGTACACCTCCAATTGACTCAAATGATGTCAATTAGCCTTTCAGAAGCTTCTAAAGCCATGACATCATTTTCTGGAATTTACCAAGCTGTTTAAATGCACAGTCAACTTAGTGTATGTAAACTTTCTGACCCACTGGAATTGTGATACAGTGAAATAATCTGTCTGTAAACAATTGTTGGAAAAATTACTTGTGTCATGCACAAAGTAGATGTCCTAACCGACTTGCCAAAACTATAGTTTGTTAACAAGAAATTTGTGGAGTGGTTGAAAAATGAGTTTAAATGACTCCAACCTAAGTGTATGTAAACTTCCGACTTCAACTGTACATAAAATGACATTTGAAATGTCTTTATTCTTTTGGAACTTCTGAGTGTAATGTTTACTGTTAATTTTGATTGTTAATTTAACTTTTGTTTATTATCTACTTCACTTGCTTTGGCAATGTTAACATACGTTTCCCATGCCAATAAAGCCCTTAAATTGAATTGAAATTGAAATTGAATTGAGAGAGAGAGAGAATGTCACCACAGCAGTTCAGGAAGAAAAAAAGAGAGAGAGAATGAATCTGAGACCCTTTTATAGCATCTGAGTTGTTTGGATTCAAATTCTGAGTTGTTAACCAATAGCATTACTGTAAAGTTAACCTCCAATCAGATATCAGACATACAGGATGTAAAGACAACAGAACCTCTACTACCCAGAAGTGAGACAATGGGGGTTGGAGAGATAATGAGGGGTTCCTAAGACAACACAGAGGAAACCTTGCACACAGTTGATAACGGTCACTTCGGGAGAGGGGCTTCCCTACACCTGTTTCTGTTTTATGAGTCTTTAATTAAAGAATGTGAAACAATGTTGTGTCTGTTTGCTGCATTTCATTAAAGCATGCAAAGCTGTTCTTTATATGGCCTTAAAAATAAATGTATCCATATGGACAGAATATTATATATAGGCTATAGCATACCGAACTTTGATCAGTTCTAAAAAAAATAAACAGTTAATTCTGAAAAAAAGAATGTATCTGGTAAAAGGCAGACAGTTGGACGATTCAATAAAAAAAACCACTCAAATCAAATTTGTAATGTGCTGAATACAACAGGTGTAGACCGTGAAATGCTTACTTATGAGCATATTTCCCAACAATGCAGAGTTAAAAAGTAAGAAAAGGTGAAAATTAAAATAGAAAATAGTAACACTATAGATAACTATAGTGAGGCTATATACAAGGAGTACTGGTACCGAGTCAATGTGCAGGGGTATGAGGTAGGTCAGGTAATGTACATTTAGGTAGGGGTAAAAGTGACTAGGCAATCAGGATAGATAATAAACAGAGTAGCAGCAGCGTACGTGAAGAGTACAGAGTCTCTTCAGTGAATTTCAGAAAATGTTTAATAGTGAAACATTAAAGTTATACTTTTTAGATGAAACTATACTAAATATATTATTTGGTGACATGTATACTAAATATATACAGTGGGGGAAAAAAAGTATTTAGTCAGCCACCAATTGTGCAAGTTCTCCCACTTAAAAAGATGAGAGAGGCCTGTAATTTTCATCATAGGTACACGTCAACTATGACAGACAAAATGAGAAGAAAAAATCCAGAAAATCACATTGTAGGATTTTTAATGAATTTATTTGCAAATGATGGTGGAAAATAAGTATTTGGTCACCTACAAACAAGAAAGATTTCTGGCTCTCACAGACCTGTAACTTCTTCTTTAAGAGGCTCCTTTGTCCTCCACTCGTTACCTGTATTAATGGCACCTGTTTGAACTTGTTATCAGTATAAAAGACACCTGTCCACAACCTCAAACAGTCACACTCCAAACTCCACTATGGCCAAGACCAAATAGCTGTCAAAGGACACCAGAAACAACATTGTAGACGTGCACCAGGCTAGGAAGACTGAATCTGCAATAGGTGAGCAGCTTGGTTTGAATAAATCAACTGTGGGAGCAATTATTAGGAAATGGAAGACATACAAGACCACTGATAATCTCCCTCGATCTGGGGCTCCACGCAAGATCTCACCCCGTGGGGTCAAAATGATCACAAGAACGGTGAGCAAAAATCCCAGAACCACATGGGGGGACCTAGTGAATGACCTGCAGAGAGCTGGGACCAAAGTAACAAAGCCTACCATCAGTAACACACTACGCCGCCAGGGACTCAAATCCTGCAGTGCCAGACGTGTCCCCCCTGCTTAAGCCAGTACATGTCCAGGCCCGTCTGAAGTTTGCTAGAGTGCATTTGGATGATCCAGAAGAGGATTGGGAGAATGTCATATGGTCAGATGAAACCAAAATATAACTTTTTGGTAAAAACTCAACTCGTCGTGTTTGGAGGACAAAGAATGCTGAGTTGCATCCAAAGAACACCATACCTACTGTGAAGCATGGGGGTGGAAACATCATGCTTTGGGGCTGTTTTTCTGCAAAGGGACCAGGACGACTGATCCGTGTAAAGGAAAGAATGAATGGGGCCATGTAACGTGAGATTTTGAGTGAAAACCTCATTCCATCAGCAAGGGCATTGAAGATGAAACGTGGCTGGGTCTTTCAGCATGACAATGATCCCAAACACACCGCCCGGGCAACGAAGGAGTGGCTTCGTAAGAAGCATTTCAAGGTCCTGGAGTGGCCTAGCCAGTCTCCAGATCTCAACCCCATAGAAAATCTTTGGAAGGAGTTGAAAGTCTGTGTTGCCCAGCGACAGCCCCAAAACATCACTGCTCTAGAGGAGATCTGCATGGAGGAATGGGCCAAAATACCAGCAACAGTGTGTGAAAACCTTGTGAAGACTTACAGAAAACGTTTGACCTGTGTCATTGCCAACAAAGGGTATATAACAAAGTATTGAGAAACTTTTGTTATTGACCAAATACTTATTTTCCACCATAAATTGTAAAGAAATCCATTAAAAACGGCAGGTAGCTTAGTGGGTAAGAGCGTTGTGCCAGTAACCGAAAGGTCGCTGGTTCTAATCCCCGAGCCGACTAGGTGAAAAATCTGTCGATGTGCCCTTAAGCAAGGCACTTAACCCTAATTGCTCCTGTTAGTCGCTCTGAATAAGAGCGTCTTCTAAATGACTAAAATGTAAATGTAAAAATCCTACATTGTGATTTTCAGGATTTTTTTTTCTCATTTTGTCTGTCATAGATGACGTGTACCTATGATGAAAATTACAGGCTTCTCTCATCTTTTTAAGTGGGAGAACTTGCACAATTGGTGGCTGACTAAATAATTTTTTTCCCCACTGTACATGTCACCAAATAATTGTTGGAAAATGGAAGCAAATGGAACGAAACGGGATGAACATACCTGAATTTGTCCAATAGAAACTCTCGTTTGCAGCTGTCTGGACTAATGATTTCACCCTAGATTAGTTAGATGGAGGCAAGAGTGTGCAAGGCATCATTGAATGTGTCACTGTCTGTCACCTTGATTACTCAAATTTTTCTCTCAACCTGCCAGGTTGTAGCAACCTCATGATGGGTATAGGGAAAATTCGAGATTAATGTAGTAGCCTAAACCTATTGATGTTACATTGAGCTGGGTGAAAGGAATATGAATGACAGTCATCCAATATGCTGTAATAGAAATAAGGCAATGCTCATTAT